>NC_047104.1:156964396-157212991 GCF_902500255.1 Thalassophryne amazonica | reverse complement strand
CTGTGGATAAGTCAGCAGGGAGAGCAGCTTCAGCAGCTGGAGGAGGCAGATCTCACCAAGTTTGGTTTCACTGCCGTCCCTGTGAAGAGTGAAAATGATGATGAAAAACCAGAGTCATCACAGCTTCATCAAAGGCGAAGTGATGAGAGCAGAGAGGCTGAGCCTGTAGCCAGCAGCTCATCTGTACACAGAACACTGACAGCAGAAGCTGATGGAGAGGACGAGGGAGGACCACAACCAACCAACCAGCAACTCAGGTCCAAACAGTCATTTACAACCAAATACCAGTGGCAGGAGTTCAGACAGTTCTGGAACTGAACAGAAGGACACTTGGCTGGATAATCCACCAGATCAGCATAGTTCTGATCCTGGACTCCAGCAACAACAGCGTCAGTGGGCCAGAAGAAACAAACGAAACTACACCACAGTAAATTGGACCATTGATGAGAAGAAAAAGATCTTTCACTGCTTCACTTACTCAAGGCATGAAAAGTGGGGCAGAAAGAAAAAGGCAGTATTTGAAGAGTGCATAAAAGACGCGGATCTACCATCACAAAAGAAAGAAGCCACCACAACTACAAAACTGGAATCGATCGCCTCACAAATTGCAAAATATCTGACAGCAGAGGAAATAAAAAAAATAAAGAAGCCCAAAAAGAAGCGATTAAAGATTATCAGTTGATGGATAAAGGGAAGTACTCCAGTCTGAAAGGAGTCAGTGGAAGATGGAGGAAGAGTGGATACTGCTGTGGGCAAAAGAATATGCCAAAATGAAATACCCCAAAAACCAGACAAAGAGATCTAGAGAATGGCAAAAAAATATTCCACCACCACTGCCCAAGTAAGAAAGACATCCCAAATAAGACTCTCACCACCCAAAAATCCAATTTTATCAAACAAAAACATTTCTTGGAGGATGAAATAAAAGCAATGCAACAGAAGGTTGGGCAAATGATCAGAGACGGCATCTGCCCTCTGACGCAACCCATTGCACCACCAAAAAATGATTTCCCTCAAAAAAAGTACATCCCCGAAAAAACAAACCATCCACTGCCTCCGGAAAAAATGTACAACTCGCTGCCTCCCGCAAAAAGGAGCAACTCACTGCCCCCAGAAAAAACAAACCATCCGCTGCCTCCGGAAAAAATGTACAACTCGCTGCCTCCCGCAAAAACGAGCAACTCACTGCCCCCAGAAAAAACAAACCATCCGCTGCCTCCGGAAAAAACGAGCAGTTCACCAGCTCATCTACAAAATAATATACAGGTGCACACAGACCCAGAACAGAAGGAACTAGAAGAGGAATTGGCAAATAAGATTGAAGAAACAAGAAAAATGGACATGAAAGAGCGCCCAAAGCTGACTAAACTAAAGGAGAATAAAAAATTCAAAAATATCCTGCAAAAAGTTAATATAGGACTGACCAAACTGGTCCCAAAAGGAACCACATTGACAGAGTTAAACTCTGTAAATTATGGAGCGGCATGGTACATACAAAGTAAATTAGTCCCACAAGATTTGGAGAGAAAAGGAACCACAAATAAGAAAAAGAATACCATGCCACGATGGAAAAAGAAATTACAACAAAAAATCAGCCGCCTAAGAGCAGAGATCTCCCAAATCAATCAATCAACTTTTTTCTTGTATAGCGCCAAATCACAACAAACAGTTGCCCCAAGGCGCTCCACATTGCAAGGCAAGGCCATACAATAATTATGAAACACAGTCTACGTCTAAAGCAACATAACCAAGGGATGGTCCAGGGTCACCCGATCCAGCCCTAACTATAAGCCTTAGCGAAAAGGAAAGTTTTAAGCCTAATCTTAAAAGTAGAGAGGGTATCTGTCTCCCTGATCTGAATTGGGAGCTGGTTCCACAGGAGAGGAGCCTGAAAGCTGAAGGCTCTGCCTCCCATTCTACTCTTACAAACCCTAGGAACTACAAGTAAGCCCGCAGTCTGAGAGCGAAGCGCTCTAATGGGGTAATATGGTACTACGAGGTCCCTAAGATAAGATGGGACCTGATTATTCAAAACCTTATAAGTAAGAAGAAGAATTTTAAATTCTATTCTAGCATTAACAGGAAGCCAATGAAGGGAGGCCAACACGGGTGAGATATGCTCTCTCCTGCTAGTCCCCGTCAGTACTCTAGCTGCAGCATTCTGAACCAACTGAAGGCTTTTTAGGGAACTTTTAGGACAACCTGATAATAATGAATTACAATAGTCCAGCCTAGAGGAAATAAATGCATGAATTAGTTTTTCAGCATCACTCTGAGACAAGACCTTTCTGATTTTAGAGATATTGCGTAAATGCAAAAAGGCAGTCCTACATATTTGTTTAATATGCGCTTTGAATGACATATCCTGATCAAAAATAACTCCAAGATTTCTCACAGTATTACTAGAGATCAGGGAAATGCCATCCAGAGTAACGATCTGGTTAGACACCATGCTTCTAAGATTTGTGGGGCCAAGTACAATAACTTCAGTTTTATCTGAGTTTAAAAGCAGGAAATTAGAGGTCATCCATGTCTTTATGTCTGTAAGACAATCCTGCAGTTTAGCTAATTGGTGCGTATCCTCTGGCTTCATGGATAGATAAAGCTGGGTATCATCTGCGTAACAATGAAAATTTAAGCAATACCGTCTAATAATACTGCCCAAGGGAAGCATGTATAAAGTGAATAAAATTGGTCCTAGCACAGAACCTTGTGGAACTCCATAATTAACTTTAGTCTGTGAAGAAGATTCCCCATTTACATGAACAAACTGTAATCTATTAGACAAACATGATTCAAACCACCGCAGCGCAATGCCTTTAATACCTATGACATGCTCTAATCTCTGTAATAAAATTTTATGGTCAACAGTATCAAAAGCAGCACTGAGGTCCAACAGAACAAGCACAGAGATGAGTCCACTGTCCGAAGCCATAAGAAGATCATTTGTAACCTTCACTAATGCTGTTTCTGTACTATGATGAATTCTAAAACCTGACTGAAACTCTTCAAATAGACCATTCCTCTGCAGGTGATCAGTTAGCTGTTTTACAACTACCCTCTCAAGAATCTTTGAGAGAAAAGGAAGGTTGGAGATTGGCCTATAATTAGCTAAGATAGCTGGGTCAAGTGATGGCTTTTTAAGTAATGGTTTAATTACTGCCACCTTAAAGGCCTGTGGTACATAACCAACTAACAAAGATAGATTGATCATATTTAAGATTGAAGCATTAAATAATGGTAGGACTTCCTTGAGCAGCCTGGCAGGAATGGGGTCTAATAAGCATGTTGATGGTTTGGATGAAGTAACTAATGAAAATAACTCAGACAGAACAATCGGAGAGAAAGAGTCTAACCAAATACCGGCATCACTGAAAGCAGCCAAAGATAACGATACATCTTTGGGATGGTTATGAGTAATTTTTTCTCTAATAGTCAAAATTTTGTTAGCAAAGAAAGTCATGAAGTCATTACTAGTTAAAGTTAATGGAATACTCAGCTCAATAGAGCTCTGACTCTTTGTCAGCCTGGCTACAGTGCTGAAAAGAAACCTGGGGTTGTTCTTATTTTCTTCAATTAGTGATGAGTAGAAAGATGTCCTAGCTTCACGAAGGGCTTTCTTATAGAGCAACAAACTCTTTTTCCAGGCTAAGTGAAGATCTTCTAAATTAGTGAGACGCCATTTCCTCTCCAACTTACGGGTTATCTGCTTTAAGCTACGAGTTTGTGAGTTATACCACGGAGTCAGACACTTCTGATTTAAAGCTCTCTTTGGAGCTACAGCATCCAAAGTTGTCTTCAATGAGGATGTAAAACTATTGACAAGATACTCTAACTCCCTTACAGAGTTTAGGTAGCTACTCTGCTCTGTGTTGGTATATGACATTAGAGAACATAAAGAAGGAATCATATCCTTAAACCTAGTTACAGCGCTTTCTGAAAGACTTCTAGTGTAATGAAACTTATTCCCCACTGCTGGGTAGTCCATCAGGGTAAATGTAAATGTTATTAAAAAATGATCAGACAAAAGGGAGTTTTCAGGGAATACTGTTAAGTCTTCTATTTCCATACCATAAGTCAGAACAAGATCTAAAATATGATTAAAGTGGTGGGTGGACTCATTTACTTTTTGAGCAAAGCCGATAGAGTCTAATAATAGATTAAATGCAGTGTTGAGGCTGTCATTCTCAGCATCTGTGTGGATGTTAAAATCGCCCACTATAATTATCTTATCTGAGCTAAGCACTAAGTCAGACAAAAGGTCTGAAAATTCACAGAGAAACTCACAGTAACGACCAGGTGGACGATAGATAATAACAAATAAAACTGGTTTTTGGGACTTCCAATTTGGATGGACAAGACTAAGATACAAGCTTTCAAATGAATTAAAGCTCTGTCTAGGTTTTTGATTAATTAATAAGCTGGAATGGAAGATTGCTGCTAATCCTCCGCCCCGGCCCGTGCTACGAGCATTCTGACAGTTAGTGTGACTCGGGGGTGTTGACTCATTTAAACTAACATATTCATCCTGCTGTAACCAAGTTTCTGTAAGGCAGAATAAATCAATACGTTGATCAATTATTATATCATTTACCAACAGGGACTTAGAAGAAAGAGACCTAATGTTTAATAGACCACATTTAACTGTTTTAGTCTGTGGTGCAATTGAAGATGCTATATTATTTTTTCTTTTTGAATTTTTATGCTTAAATAGATTTTTGCTAGTTATTGGTGGTCTGGGAGCAGGCACCGTCTCTACGGGGATGGGGTAATAGGGGGATGGCAGGGGGAGAGAAGCTGCAGAGAGGTGTATAAGACCACAGCTCTGCCTCCTGGTCCCAACGCTAGACAGTCACAGTTTGGAGGATCCCAAAAAATTGGCCAGATTTCTAGAAATGAGAGCTGCTCCCTCTAAAGTGGGATGGATGCCGATGGATCCCAAATGGCCACATTTTTGGGAAACAAAAACCACAAAAAGAATCTTCTTAAAAAAGTAAATCACATTAAAAGAAAATACAATGTTGAAGACAAACAGCTGCGTGGGAGGCTGAACATCAAGCCTTAGTAAAAGCTTAGTAAAATTAGGAACAAAGACAAGAAAATACAAGCAAAACAGATAAACTATTTGCAAAAAATCCCAGACTAGTGTACAGAAAGCTGGCAAACGACACAATAGAAGTACAACAGCCACCTGAGAGAGAGGAAATTGAAAAATTCTGGAGACCACTCTTTGAAGACCCAAAACAACACCAAGAGGCTGAGTGGATTGAAAAAATAAAAGAGAAAAACAAAGACAAACAACAAATGCCAGCAATTGTAATCACTGAAGAGGACATCAGAAAGAAAATGAGTGAATACAGTAACTTCAAGGCACCTGGCATCGACAAAATCCCAAATTTTTGGCTGAAAAGACTGACAGCATTACACCAACATTATGCTGTGACCTTCACAAAAATATTGAACGGAGAAGAGGACACACCAGACTGGATAATGACTGGGAACACAAGCCTACTACCAAAGACCAAGGAAACAGCTTCCCAACAAGTACAGACCCATCTGCTGCCTAACAACAATGTACAAATGGCTGACAGGAATCATAGCTGATTGTTGTGTGGGCCGCCCGAAGAGGAGGTACTGCTGGCCCAACACCAGAGGGCGCCCTGCCTGTAGTCGGGCTTCAGGCACCAGAGGGCGCAGTCGCTGCCAGGAGCACCAGGAACTCTGACAGCTGTCATCCATCAAGTCATCATGCCACCCATAAAAGCCTGGAGAAGACACCACACCTCTGCCGAGAAATCGTCTGAATCATTCAGGTAGACACTCAGCCGTATTATTCAGTTGTGACGTCCTTCACGTCTGTATTAGTAGTTAATTTGCCTTCTGAGTTTGAAGCTTCTCCACGGTCTGCCGAGTCGAAGGGAATGGTAAGAGGTGGGGTTCTCCACTCTTCACTCTTATACTTGTGTAGTGGAGTCTGCACGGATAACCAGAGGATGCAGTAGGATTAGGAGGTGGTGTTTTCTCCCTGTATCAGGAATACTCAGCTGACTGTTTACTGGGTGTGTGCACACACACCCACTCTTGACTGTTTCTGTTCCCTGCCAGCAGTACCCGATCTGACAGCTGGAGACGGTGGCCACCTGGTGACTCGGGACTTGGCGGCTCTGGAGTGTTCCAGATCCGTTGGCGGTGGAAATCGTGTGGGTCCCGACTCTTCTCTGGACAGGCGTCTCCTATCCTCGAGCCTGCCCACACGACACCAACTTTATAATTGACTTTAGTATTGCATTGTATCTGTATCCATTGTGCATTTTTCACAACATTAAAAGTGTTACTTCTTATTTCCATTGACCGTTCATTTACGCTCCCTGTTGTGGGTCCGTGTCATTACACTTTTCACAACAGCTGATGCCATTTATGAACATCTTGACACTGGTAGCTACCTGGAAAATGAACAGAAAGGATGTTCCAAAAGAAGATTAGGAGCTAAAGACCAGTTACTGATAGACAAAGTTATCCTGGAAGATTGCAAAAAAAGGCAGAGGAACCTCAGCATGGCTTGGATTGACTACAAAAAGGCATTTGACAGTGTACCACACTCCTGGATCATGAGGTGCTTAGAACTCTACAACATCAATGAGGAAATAAGATCTTTCCTGAGAGCACCAATGAACAAGTGGAACACCACCATCACCCTCAATCACACAGAGGGACAAACAACAATCCCAGACGTACGAGTTCAGAGAGGAATACTTCAGGGAGACAGCCTTTCACCTCTCTTATTCTGCTTAATCATGGACCCGCTCAGCAAAACCCTGAAGGAGCAAGACATCGGGTATGACTTAAGCAGAAACAAGAAAAAAAAAACAAAAAAAAAACTTGTGAACCATCTGCTGTTCATGGACGATTTGAAACTCTATGCCAACACAAAAAAGGGACTCGGTCAGCTCAAGGAAACTGTCCATAAGTTCTCAAAAGACATTGGTATAGAATTTGGACTGGATAAATGCTCAAAATGCACAATGACAAAAGGTAAAAAGACAAAAACCAAAAACATACAATTGGATGAAGGGAGCTACATTGAAGACCTGGCTGCAGACTCCACATACAAATACTTGGGAATTGAACAAAGTAATACAATTGAGCACAAGAAAATGAGAACAAAAACAACACAAGAATACTTAAACCGCTTAAAAAAGATCTGCAAAACACAGCTGACACCAAAAAACAAGATCACAGCCATAAACCAGTTTGCAATACCAGTGGTGACCTATGGGTTTGGTATAGTGAACTGGCCACAATGTGAGCTTAATAAGTTGGACACAAAAACCAGGAAGATGCTCAGCCTCCACAAAATCACATACAGAAATCAGTGCATGGACAGAATATATCTCCCTCGCAGAGAAGGCGGTCTGGATCTCACTGAAATCAACCAGGCCTACAGAGCATCGATAATAAATATTGGACAGTACTTAAAGAGCTCTGAAGAAGAAATCATAAAAAAGGTCGCACAACACCACGAGGCCTTAACTAAACGGACCTCAATCACTAAACTGGTAAAAAAAACTTTGGCGGAGAACTTCTACAAGAGAGAAAAAGCAACAGTCTCATGCCTGCAACAAAACTTGCAAGACAGACCAGAGAACAATACAGCAAAAAAGAAGGAAAACATCAAGTGGAAAGATGGAAACAGCACAAAAGAGCCGGACATTTCCAAGAAGAACTCGAAAAGGAATACATCGACAAAGTTGGATCAATGCAGTGGCTAAAAAATGGAAAACTTGGTTTTGATGGAGAAAGACTTCTGATTGGAGCACAAGATCAGGGACTTCTAACAAATGGCTTCAAAAAAAATGGCAGGGATCTCACAGAATGATAAATGCCGATTCTGTCATACAGCTGTTGAGAGTGTAAACCATCTAACATCAGCATGCCAGATCCTCATGGCAGATGGGCATTATACATCCAGACACAACAAGATCTGTCAATATCTCCACTGGAAAGTATGCAAGAAACTGGAGATGGAAGTCAAAGAACATGTCTGGGAGCACAAGCCAGCACCAGTCTCATCCAACGGAAAAGTAACGGTCTTCTACTTGCTTGCCTCTACTGGTGGTTGGCTCTCACTGCGGTATTGTATCACTTCCTGTTCCGGAGCACAGCGGTGTTTTTCTGTATCTGTTAGCTGTTTAATCTGCGCAGTTAGATTGATCTAGTTATCTAGATTACGATTTGTTTCCCAGTGTAATCTTTACGTGCCTTAACTAAAGCACTCCTTCTGCTGAATCACCTCTAAATTATTTACACATTATTCACTTTGCGTGTTTTTAGGAATCCGCTAGGTTAGCGTAGCTACTAGCTCTTAGCCGATTTAGCATGGCGGCTTCTCCTGTCTCTCCCGCACTTTTCTGCTCTGGGTGTGAAATGTTTAGTTATTCCTCGGCCTCCTTTAGCAGTAACGGTACTTGTAATAAGTGTAACTTATTCGTAGCTTTGGAGGCCAGGCTGGGCGAATTGGAGACTCGGCTCCGCACCGTGGAAAATTCTACAGCTAGCCAGGCCCCTGTAGTCGGTGCGGACCAAGGTAGCTTAGCCGCCGTTAGTTCCCCCCTGGCAGATCCCGAGCAGCCGGGAAAGCAGGCTGACTGGGTGACTGTGAGGAGGAAGCGTAGCCCTAAACAGAAGCCCCGTGTACACCGCCAACCCGTTCACATCTCTAACCGTTTTTCCCCACTCGACGACACACCCGCCGAGGATCAAACTCTGGTTATTGGCGACTCTGTTTTGAGAAATGTGAAGTTAGCGACACCAGCAACCATAGTCAATTGTCTTCCGGGGGCCAGAGCAGGTGACATTGAAGGAAATTTGAAACTGCTGGCTAAGGCTAAGCGTAAATTTGGTAAGATTGTAATTCACGTCGGCAGTAATGACTCCCGGTTACGCCAATCGGAGGTCACTAAAATTAACATTAAATCGGTGTGTAACTTTGCAAAAACAATGTCGGACTCTGTAGTTTTCTCTGGGCCCCTCCCCAATCAGACCGGGAGTGACATGTTTAGCCGCATGTTCTCCTTGAATTGCTGGCTGTCTGAGTGGTGTCCAAAAAATGAGGTGGGCTTCATAGATAATTGGCAAAGCTTCTGGGGAAAACCTGGTCTTGTTAGGAGAGACGGCATCCATCCCACTTTGGATGGAGCAGCTCTCATTTCTAGAAATCTGGCCAATTTTCTTAAATCTTCCAAACTGTGACTATCCAGGGTTGGGACCAGGAAGCAGAGTTGTAGTCTTACACACCTCTCTGCAGCTTCTCTCCCCCTGCCATCCCCTCATTACCCCATCCCCGTACAACTCTGCTTCCTGGTCCCAACCCTGGATAGTCACAGTTTGGAGGATTTAAGAAAATTGGCCAGATTTCTAGAAATGAGAGCTGCTCCATCTAAAGTGGGATGGATGCCGTCTCTCCTAACAAGACCAGGTTTTCCCCAGAAGCGTTGCCAATTATCTATGAAGCCCACCTCATTTTTTGGACACCACTCAGACAGCCAGCAATTCAAGGAGAACATGCGGCTAAACAAGTCACTCCCGGTCCGATTGGGGAGGGGCCCAGAGAAAACTACAGAGTCCGACATTGTTTTTGCAAAGTTACACACCGATTTAATGTTAATTTTAGTGACCTCCGATTGGCGTAACCGAGTGTCATTACTGCCGACGTGAATTACAATCTTACCAAATTTACGCTTAGCCTTAGCCAGCAGTTTCAAATTTCCTTCAATGTCGCCTGCTCTGGCCCCCGGAAGACAATTGACTATGGTTGCTGGTGTCGCTAACTTCACATTTCTCAAAACAGAGTCGCCAATAACCAGAGTTTGATCCTCGGCGAGTGTGTCGCCGAGTGGGGAAAAACGGTTAGAGATGTGAACGGGTTGGCGGTGTACACGGGGCTTCTGTTTAGGGCTACGCTTCCTCCTCACAGTCACCCAGTCAGCCTGCTTTCCCGACTGCTCGGGATCTGCCAGGGGGGAACTAACGGCGGCTAAGCTACCTTGGTCCGCACCGACTACAGGGGCCTGGCTAGCTGTAGAATTTTCCACGGTGCGGAGCCGAGTCTCCAATTCGCCCAGCCTGGCCTCCAAAGCTACGAATAAGCTACACTTATTACAAGTACCGTTACTGCTAAAGGAGGCCGAGGAATAACTAAACATTTCACACCCAGAGCAGAAAAGTGCGGGAGAGACAGGAGAAGCCACCATGCTAAATCGGCTAAGAGCTAGTAGCTACGCTAAGCTAGCGGATTCCTAAAAACACGCAAAGTGAATAATGTGTAAATAATTTAGAGGTGATTCAGCAGAAGGAGTGCTTTAGTTAAGGCACGTAAAGATTACACTGGGAAACAAATCGTAATCTAGATAACTAGATCAATCTAACTGCGCAGATTAAACAGCTAACAGATACAGAAAAACACCGCTGTGCTCCGGAACAGGAAGTGATACAATACCGCAGAAGACTGCCCCTCCCTGAGCCTGGTTCTGCTGGAGGTTTCTTCCTGTTAAAAGGGAGTTTTTCCTTCCCACTGTAGCCAAGTGCTTGCTCACAGGGGGTCGTTTTGACCGTTGGGGTTTTACATAATTATTGTATGGCCTTGCCTTACAATATAAAGCGCCTTGGGGCAACTGTTTGTTGTGATTTGGCGCTATATAAATAAAATTGATTGATTGATGTGAATGTTGTAGCTGTAGATATAAGCCATTGTATCAGCACTTAATAGAGTGCACTTCTAATTGTATTTTATTTCCCTTTTTATAGACCACATTTACACTGACAGTGCAAAGTTAGTGAACTGCTGTATGACGATGATTAAAGGAGCCTAGAGTTATTCCAGCATCCAGTTTGTGTTCCTTACCGATATCCCGGGGCGGATATCAATACCAGAGCTAGAACCTATACAGTCCTTGAGCCCAAGTCCTTGCTATTGAACACACACACACACACACACATATATATATATGTGTGTGTGTGTGTATGTCTGTATAGGTTCTATACAGTCACACACACACACACACACACACATTTATATATATATATCCCTTCATTACCCCATCCCCGTAGAGACGGTGCCTGCTCCCAGACCACCAATAACCAGCAAAAATCTATTTAAGCATAAAAAAAAAATATATATAGCACCTTCAACTGCACCACAGACTAAAACAGTTAAATGTGGTCTATTAAACATTAGATCTCTGTCTTCTAAGTCCCTGTTAGTAAATGATATAATAATTGATCAACATATTGATTTATTCTGCCTTATTGATTTATTCTGCCTTACAGAAACCTGGTTACAGCAGGATGAATATGTTAGTTTAAATGAGTCAACACCCCCGAGTCACACTAACTGTCAGAATGCTCGTAGCACGGGCCGAGGCGGAGGATTAGCAGCAATCTTCCATTCCAGCTTATTAATTAATCAAAAACCCAGACAGAGCTTTAATTCATTTGAAAGCTTGACTCTTAGTCTTGTCCATCCAAATTAGAAGTCTCAAAAACCAGTTTTATTTGTTATTATCTATCGTCCACCTGGTCGTTACTGTGAGTTTCTCTGTGAATTTTCAGACCTTTTGTCTGACTTAGTGCTTAGCTCAGATAAGATAATTATAGTGGGCGATTTTAACATCCACACAGATGCTGAGAATGACAGCCTCAACACTGCATTTAATCTATTATTAGACTCTATTGGTGTTGGGTATTTTCTCCTCCAAACATTCTTAAAACCTTTGATAAGACAAACAGAGTCAAGAAACACCAGTGAGACAGAAAGTCAAATTAATCACGCGCGGAGTGCAGCCAGGCTGTACACCAAGGCTACACTAAAGTCTGGCCTGTGCTCCCGCTCTTTTTATTAGAGAAGCCCTCATTACATCATAAAACTTGTCCTAAGGGGGGGAAGGATGACGCAAGACAAGTTTCTTCCCGTAACCTAAACACATACGTCAATAAGTGCAGCTGTAAGGAAAAACAGTTTCTTTCTTTTACTCTTATCATCGAAGGTCAGCACATCCCGTTCGTCTGTTGCAGTTATCAGCTGTTGTGCATCTGCCTGGAGTGTCCTGTTCTTCACACTAAGCATCACATCACAACAGTCAAAACAACCTTCAGTTCTTTTACTCCCAGTTCAGATTGACCCCAGCATGCTAAAACAAGGTTGAATAACACGTACATTCTCGGGGTTAGGTGCAAACAGCACAACACCGTTCTCATAAGAAAGAAGACAAAGGTACAAATGTTTAACAGTGATAACATATATATATATATATAAAATCCTTAACAATTGGCTTTGCTCAAAATGTAAATGAGTCCACCCACCACTTTAATCATATCTTAGATCTTGTTCTGACTTATGGTATGGAAATAGAAGACTTAACAGTATTCCCTGAAAACTCCCTTCTGTCTGATCATTTTTTAATAACATTTACCCTGATGGACTACCCAGCAGTGGGGAATAAGTTTCATTACACTAGAAGTCTTTCAGAAAGCGCTGTAACTAGGTTTAAGGATATAATTCCTTCTTTATGTTCTCTAATGCCATAGAGATGCTGTAGCTCCTCTGAAAAAGAGAGCTTTAAATCAGAAGTGCCTGACTCCGTGGTATAACTCACAAACTCACAGCTTAAAGCAGATAACCCATAAGTTGGAGAGGAAATGGCATCTCACTAATTTAGAAGATCTTCACTTAGCCTGGAAAAAGAGTCTGTTGCTCTATAAAAAAAAGCCCTCCGTAAAGCTAGGACATCTTACTACTCATCACTAATTGAAGAAAATAAGAACAACCCCAGGTTTCTTTTCAGCACTGTAGCCAGGCTGACAAAGAGTCAGAGTTCTATTGAACCGAGTATTCCTTTAACTTTAACTAGTAATGACTTCATGACTTTCTTTGCTAATAAAATTTTAACTATTAGAGAAAAAACATTACTCATAACCATCCCAAAGACATATTCTCTTTGGCTGCTTTCAGTGATGCCGGTATTTGGTTAGACTCTTTCTCTCCGATTGTTCTGTCTGAGTTATTTTCGTTAGTTACTTCCTCCAAACCATCAACATGTCTATTAGACCCCATTCCTACCAATCAATCAATCAACATTTATTTATAAAGCGCTTTACAGCACCGACTGGTGTCCAAAGTGCTTAACATTAAAAACACAAATTTACAAAAATAAAACACATATAAAATTTTAAAACAACACATAAAAAAAGAACATAAAAATAACAGAACATGTCACCTCCCCATTAAGTGTTAAAAGCCAGTTTAAATAAATAAGTCTTTAACTTAGATTTAAAAAGTGCTAAGTCAGGAATAGTACGTAACTCAAGAGGTAGCTCATTCCACAGTCTGGGGTCAGCTACCGCGAAAGCATGATCACCCCAGCGTTTATATCTTGACCTTGGAACATCTAAGTAAAGCTGGCCAGACGCCCTTAATGTCCTACTGTAGCTGCGCAAAGTTAAAATTTCAGACAAGTAGGGAGGTGCAAGGCTATAAATAGCTTTAAAAACAAACAATAAAATTTTTAAATCAATTCTAAAACGAACTGGAAGCCAGTGGAGTGAGTACAGGACGGGCGCAATATGCTCACGTCTAAAAGTGTTTGTTAGAAGACAAGCAGCAGCATTCTGCACCAACTGGAGACGTGCAAGAGATGACTGATTAATGCCCGAATAAAGTGCAATACAATAATCAAGTCTGGAGCTGATGAAAGCATGAATGGCCGTCTCAAGATCACGTCTACTGAGGAAGTGCTTTACTTTAGCCAAAAGGCTAAGTTGGAAAAAACTAGCTTTGACAACAGAATTTATCTGTTGATCGAACCTCAAACAGCTGTCAAATATCACTCCCAAATTCTTGACAGCTGGTTTTACATAGTTAGCCAAAGCACCAAAATTTGGTGTTACCACATTTGGTATGCCAGAGCGCTCAAACACCATGATCATCATTCAGGTAAAGGAAGTTTTGGGACAGCCACTGCTTTACATCAGGAATACAATTAAATAATGATGACAAAGCATCACTCCCATTAGTCCTCACAGGCAGATAGATTTGCAGATCATCTGCATAACAATGAAAGGACAGGTTGTGCTGGGTTATAATTGACCCCAATGGCAGAATGTACAAAGAAAATAGAATCGGCCCAAGGACAGAACCCTGCGGCACTCCACAGCACAGAGGAGCAGTTGACGAGGAAAGGTCCCCAATCATGACAGAAAAGCTCCTTTCAGCCAAATATGATCTAAACCACTCAAGTGCAGTACCATGAATGCCAATAAAATGTTCTAACTGGGAGACAAGTACTGTGTGATCCATAGTATCAAAGGCTGCTGTGAGGTCCAACAGAACCAGCACAGCAGGATTCCCTGCATCCACCGACAGAGTAATATCATTATGAACTTTTAAAAGTGCTGACTCAGTGCTGTGTCGTGATCTAAACCCATATTGGAATTTTTCAAGGATGAGATTGTCTTCTAAAAATGATTGTAACTGTAAAAAGACAACCTTTTCTAAAACCTTAGACAGAAATGGCAGATGAGACACAGGTCTAAAATTAGATAAAACTGATGAGTCCAGGTGAGGTTTTTTAAGAAGAGGTCGAACCACAGCATGTTTAAAAGCAGCTGGAACAGACCCTGATCTAAGACAAGCATTGATAAAAGTTAGGAGACCGCCCCAACAGTATTAAAAGCCTCCTTCAGCACCTTAGCTGGAACAACATCAAAAGGACAACTTGTAGATTTTATGTGTTTTACAACATCAGCGAGAGATGCAAAAGAAATGGGCTCAAACTGTTCGAGCACAGCAGAATGTGCACGAGGAGCAGACAACTCAACATTACAGCTCTGATCAGCATTCTGTCTGACTGATGAAACCTTATCAATAAAAAAACTGAAGAAACTACTCACAGGTTGTGGTTGTAGCGTCCATCAAAACAGAGGTGTGTGGATTTACAACTGAGTTTATAGTCTGAAATAACACACTGGGACGATGACAACTGCTCGAAATAATATGAGACAGATATTGTGCTTTTGCCTCCTTCACAGCCTTCTGATAGTCAGTCAGACTGTCCCTCAGAAAACCCAGAGACACCTGTAGTTTGTCCTTTTTCCATTTTCTCTCCGCCCGTCTGCAGCGTTGCCTGAGGGCACGGGTCGTGGCATTTAACCAGGGGTCGGATTTTGATTTCCTGGATTTGCAGCGCATCGGTGCAACAGAGTCCAAAATGACTGTGCATGTAGAGTGGAAAGAAGAGAGGATGTTATCTGGGAGTAATGGAGAAACCAGTCCATTCATGGCATAAAACTGAGAGTCCATGAAGGCAGCAGCAAAGTCCCCCGCTGTCGAGGAGGTGACCAAACGGTGGCGAGAGACAGGAACAAGTGGCTTACTAGCAGATGGAGGAGCAATAAATTCAAAAATAACAGGAAAGTGATCTGAAATAGCAACGTCTGATATGTCCTTAAGTGAAACTGAGAGCCCAAAAGAAATAACCAGGTCCAAGGTGTGTCCAAGATTATGTGTTGGTCCATCCACAACTTGTGTTAGACCAAAAGAGCTCAGGAGGCTTTTAAAATCATCAGCCAGCTGATTAGAAGGACAACAGATATGAATATTAAAATCACCACAGACCAAAAATTTGTCATATTTTGGGATAAAATCTGCCAGAAAGGCAGATTTTACCAGGCTGCTCAAGGAAGCCCTACCATTAATTAATGCTTCGATCTAAGCTAAAGCTTATAGTTAGGGCTGGATCAGGTGACCCTGAACCATCCCTTAGTTATGCTGCTATAGACGTAGACTGCTGGGGGGTTCCCATGATGCACTGTTTCTTTCTCTTTTTGCTCTGTATGCACCACTCTGCATTTAATCATTAGTGATCGATCTCTGCTCCCCTCCACAGCATGTCTTTTTCCTGGTTCTCTCCCTCAGCCCCAACCAGTCCCAGCAGAAGACTGCCCCTCCCTGAGCCTGGTTCTGCTGGAGGTTTCTTCCTGTTAAAAGGGAGTTTTTCCTTCCCACTGTAGCCAAGTGCTTGCTCACAGGGGGTCGTTTTGACCGTTGGGGTTTTTCATAGTTGTTGTATGGCCTTGCCTTACAATATGGAGCGCCTTGGGGCAACTGTCTGTTGTGATTTGGCGCTATATAAGAAAAAAGTTGATTGATTGATTGATTTGCTGCAGGACAGGTGCCGTCTCCATTCTGGATTACAAGGAGGCTGGCGCGTGATAGAAAAATGGAGAGAATGTACAGTTATTACGATGCTTTAAATCCTCGGGATAAAGCTACTTATCGTGATAGATGTGTAGCAGTCGGTTCAGTGGATCCGTGTCTTATACCAGATAGTGAATTTAGTGGTGATGTAACGAACTGGACGACCGTGTCACACTGCGATATTGTGAACTAGGAAGCTGCCGACCAGGTCAGCCTCGCCGGCCTCCTGCAGAGCATCACAGCGCAGCTCTGAAAGCGGAGGTCGTCTTCTCTCACCAGGCAGCAGCTCGGTGCTCGAGGACCACAGTGTAAATAAGCGTCCGTATTGGAAGCGTTCTTGTGTTATCCTCGGCAGTATTTTTTATGTATTCTTATATAATTTTATTGCCGAATAAAATAAAATAAAATTCTGGTAGCAGTGGATCTCTTAGCGCCATGGTGCCGTGAGGCTTCTTCACACCGACGTTGAAGCTTCTGCAATTGTTCGCCAAATGCACGTAGAGTGATACAGCGGCCACCGCGTTGTAATCCAGAATGGCCGCGGGACACAAAATGACGTGACCGATACGTCACATGAAAACCCTCTATAACTACTTTTTGCGCAGGAATTCATCAAGCACGTTGGTCGCGTACCAACACCGAATACCCAGAAACTCGACAGTTGTTCGGCCATCAAGACAGCGTCCACTTTTAGCTTGTCATAAACTAAGCTCGTGGCGCTCGTGAGAGTCTGCCCAGTGAAAGAGAACTGCTGTGACGTCACACGGCAATTTTACAGTTGCTTCCAACACTGCGGACCCGCACACTACCGCCCCCTGGCGCCTGGAAGACAAAAGTGCTGCTTTTGAAGTAAGGCAACATTTATTTTCTAAGTGGTCCAAAGTATGAATTAATTGAAGCCCAGTTCCAAAGTATATCAAAGAAATGAAACAAGCTTTGTAACAGTAAATGTTTTGGATGTATGTGTTAGGTGAACCCTGGTCGGGTTCAGAGCTTCAGAGCGTTGAGCCACGTGCACTTTGATGACAAACTCCAATCATCATAAAGGGTCCTCACATTTCCAGCATCCACCTTACATGGGCTGGTCAGGATTATGGAGAAGGACACACACACACACACAACAAAAATTTTGAAAACCTTTTGTCTAGAAACCTCAGACATTGATTACTGAAGTTGTTTAACATTTTTAAAAGCATTTAAACACAACCTTCAGGATCAATGCGATCCAAACCTCGGCACAGGATGAATACCTTGACAACACTAAACCTGCTTCATGCATTTAGAGAAACAGGACACTCTGCTATTCCCCTTCAGTTGTCTCCATTTCGCCAAAGTCTGGACTCAAGTACGATGAAGAACCACTTCCAAGACACTGCAGTAAGGTGGAGAGATCTTTTATTTTACATTAAAAAAGGGTGCAAACTGGAGTTTCCCTGTAGGTGTGGAGGGAATAAAAAGAGATTTTGTTTGTGTGAGACACATCGTATATTAATCTGAGTCAGGGTGGGGTCATCTCCGATAAAAAGGACCTTAGTCGTTCTGCAGCGTAAAGGGGGGGGGGGGGGGACATAAAAAGAAATGTGGGTTCATTCTTGAAGCCCTTGACCAACTCATTCAAAATTTCTTAACTGACATTCATATTTCAATACAATAATATTTATTTACAGTTTAAGATTCCTCTCATAAATCAAAAAAGTTACTGAGAAGGATAAACTCTTGAGCTGTACAGTTTTCCACAGTCGGGGGGGGGGGGGGAAGAGATACATCTTATATGTAATCCCAACAAAAGAACAAAAACTGTACAATTTACAAATAATCAGCACAATATTGCAGTAATGTCACTTTAAATCTGTCTCAAAGGAAAAAAAAAAAACAGTAAATCCAAGAGGATTCTACAGTACAGCAACAAGAAAAAAGTGCCAGAGAACCAACAAAGACCTCATCGCTCACGTCCTCCTCAGCTTATACACGCAAAGCATCAAAGAGGCGCGGAAATGATGCTGTGAAATGTCAAATTATAAACAAGACAAAACGTGTTGGGAGCAGCTGTACAAGCCCAGCAGGGTCAGCTCCAGATAGGTCGTGTGCACAGAGTCCATACAGAGGACTCATTGGGCTGAAGGAAGCCAAAAGACGGAAAAGCATCATAGCAACATCTTCAACAACCACAAACTGAAGAGCCAGAAAACCCAGTGTGGAAAAGCAGCTGCAAAACTGAGCAGTCAGAGCACATCAGTGTTGGTCAGCAGTCAGACTCCAGCGCTTCCTCCTACTGAATCAAGCTGGACACCGCGAGGACGGGGCGTTCCAACACATTCTTCTTATCTTCCTGGCACAGGTAAAGGCTAGTAGTCTCAGCAATGGCACTGGGGAGTTCCAGGAAACATTGATGGCTATCGAGTGGCGATATCCATCTCACGACACAGGAATACTTTTGACCGTATCGGGCGGAAAAGCAGATCTCGCCTGAGTTTTTCAGGAGGCAGCAGATGGCAGAAGCTCAGGCTCTTACAGACGCCACATCCAAGTCCAAAGGAACGCACCAAAGACTGATCAACGATCTAAATCCACTTCAAAGTGAAAAACCAACGAGCACGCAGAACTGAAGGTCCTCTGGAAAACCAGACAACTTGACGACCATTCCTGTCAAAACAACTCAGAATCACAACTTCCCCGTCTAACAATCTCACGCCAAGACGTCTTGGGTAAATTAATACCTGCCATTCACACAGCCTCTTTCCTGCAATCCCCCTCACATCCTGTGTGTGTTATGGGGAAAACAAAAGGTCCCGTAGAGTTTGAGCTTCAAGTACTTTCAAAAACAATAAGTTAGATCCCGGAATGACCACCGCCAGCAACGGGGCCGGAAAAACTAACCCCATACAGTGTAAATACAGACCATGAGCAAGTTTACATACTGATTCAACGAGATGGTCCGCAACACACCAAATCCACCAAGGACTCAGCATCATAGTCCGTGCAGAGGGAAGGACGTCATAGCACAAGGAGTGGGTGGGGCTTTAAAAACATATTGCCTGCACCCTACAGGGAAGGCCAAGGACATGAGGCGCTACAATATAAAGTAAGGAGCACATGAAGGTACGAAGGAGGCTCTCCTGAGGGGACGTCAACCTGTGTAGTGCAGTTATGGTGCTGAGCTTTTCGGTTCCCTCTAAACCACGGCCATGTGGAACAGAAAACAAATTCACATTAGCAAGATAAAAAAAACAAAAAACAAAACAAACTAAACCTGTTGAGGCTAGGTGACATATCAAGGCTGTCCTCTCTGACAAAAATGATACCAACATCCAGGGTCATGCCTCCGTCAGGTGGACCAAATCAGACAGAGGGGCTTTGCAGCGCGGCTCTTAAACACCTTTACAGATTAATACACCAAACCTTGCGTTTGGCTTTGCTCACTTACAGATACATCATCAGTCTTACAAGTCATTAACTGCTCTGAACTATTTGGGAACAGTCATGGAACTTTAGGCTTGATTATACAGGCAGCCCTAAACATCTGGCGTGTGCATCATGCTTCTGCCACATTAATCACGTCATGTGGCGCTCGTTTGGGGGTTAAGGCATTGGACAGCGGCATTGAGAGGCTTCAGCTCCATCACTGCGCTGAACTCTTCTCATCACGCTGAAGCAAAAATTCCTCCAGTTTCCACCAGTGTAGAACGTCAAGTCCGTCACGTGATTTAAACAGACTGCGTCGGACTCCAGACTCGCTGATTTTGGTCTTGTGTGTCCTTTTAAAAACATTGGTCTTGCTTTTGTACTGCAGTCTGCTTCCCATGCGCAGAACATATAAACGCTCCACAGTCGTTTGTGTTTCTGTCCGTACATTCAGTGTGTGTATTAGAATTAGTAAGAAAACTGCCGGCAACCAAGAGATAAATAGCATAAATAGTATATTTCAGCCCCTGTAAGGACTAAAAGCTGCGTGAAAGTCTAAAGCGTAGCGGTGTAGTGTGTAGTGACGCCGGTGCGGTGAAGACGAGCACTTCAACCGAGCAGCGGGGACAGACGGCCCTCCTCCTCAGAGGACATAGTGCAGGTCTTCACAGGTGACCTCTTCAGAGGAAAAGGTGCACAGCTGACGCAGTCACGTGCACACATTTAGTCCCCGTCAGGAATGTCATCAGGGCTCTGACTCAAAACCAGGTCACGACCGCTCTCACCTGGGATTTAGCATAAAAAAATTAAAATAAAATAAAAATAGGATTTTTTTTTTTAAAGAAAAAAGAACAAAGAAAAGTAAAACAAAGGGCTGAATGAGTCACAGTAAGGATGAATTTGTTTTCACAGAAAGACCAAAGTCTTCCTTTGCACAAAAAAAAAAAAAACTGGCAAAAGCTGTTTTATGAAGATTATTCCTCTGCTAAACTCAAAGAAAAAAGGATCCCCATTTAGACAAACAGCTGGCAAAACATTTCCATGTAACTTGGAAAGAGTTTATAAAAAAAAAAAAAAAAAAAAAAACCTAAAATAATTTTTTTTTCACTCCCACTGAAACAGACGATCGTGTTGTAGGTCATGAGAGTAGTTTTTTCGGCCGTCCACAGAAGCTGTCTCTGTCTTCACAGCTGAGGCGGACACTTGTAGCGTTTCAAGCCTCCGGGCAACTCATTTGTGTCGTGGCGTGTTCTTCTTCCGTTTTCGCTTGAAGAAACAGCAGCACCTGCAGACACAGAGGAGCGGCGAATCAACGAGCACCGTCGCACAAAAAATAAAACCAACAACACAGACTGACACGGCAGCGAGACAACATACAGACACCATAAAAATAAAAATGAACTGCAACTGAGATGTCAGAGGTCAACTACAGACTACTGCAGCAACTACACAACTCTGTACCTAACCCCCCCCAAAAAAAGGAACAGTGCGTGGAAAGTGCATGAGACACCAACATGATGAAATGATGAAGCTGTAGGGGGAGGGGAGCGGGGGGTGAAGGCAGGATATCGACTGCACACAGATGAGATTATTAGTGATGTTGGTCATGTGACGATTCACTACTTTAGACTGTGAGGAGACAGTTAAGGTCCTGGTTTATTCTGTCCACTCTGCTCAAGTTTTACAGCAGAGGTACAGAGTTTCTTTCCTCTAAAGGTCCATAAATTATTTGGGGGGCCATAAGCCACCCTTAGCACTGTGTTTAAATCTCTCTCTCACACACACACACACACACACACACAAATCACATTGAGATGTTTTATCTTAGTCGTTCATTAATGAGCTGTCTATGTAAAAATTAGGCGTCCACATGGCCCGACTCGGATTTTGATCAAATTTTCACCAATTACCCTTCAAATAGATTGATAAGGCATGGTAAAGTTGTTTTTCCATCAGGCAAAATTTTACTTGCGTTTTGGTCAATTCAACATTTGATGTCAAAACAGCCTGAAATCCTGTTACATGTATGTAAAAGTTTGTGCCTCCCTGATGATTTTCCTTTATAAATCATTGGTTGTCTGAATCAGAAATTTCAGTTAAATATATCACATAGCAGACAAACACAGTGATATTTGAGAAGTGAAATTAAGTTTAGAACTGTAAGTAAAATAGTTCAGTTCACCAGTACTGGTGTAAAAGTGTGTATCTGTCTTGAGGAATAACGTGGTACAAATACAACACTTTCAAAATTTGAATTATGTAATGTTGAAGCTGAAATATCACATGAGATAATTCTAAAGTTGTAACATAAAGGGGCATTATAAGAGTCCAACTGGTGAAGCCGAGAGTGACGAGCAGAACGTCTGGTATCACAGTCACATCCCAAACTCCACACTGTTCTCATTAATAATATCATACACACAACACTTTTTGTAAGATGACAATGTAAGTTTGACCTTTACACTCCTTGTTACCTCGACATTCAAAGTTATTATGATATAAGATACAAACGGTCTACAACCTGTGTTCTGGCTGTATGTTTGAATGATATTAAGATTATCCTACCAACACAAATATGTGTCTTTAATGTGATACTTTGGGAATAACTGTCTTTGAAGAAAATTCTTATTAATGTAGATTTCACATGCTTTGGAGCTAGCATACTGCTTAAATTAGGTCACATATATTATTGTTCTAATGCTAATCTCTTCATATACAGTATTAATGATAGGAGGATATTTAGACACTTCCTTTACTGTGAGATGTGGCAAAGTGTTTGAAATAGATGAAAATGTAGGAAAATGCGACACTGACCTTGACATTTCTCAATGACCTTGGATCACACAAATTACCCCATAAATGAACTTCTCAAACCCCAAAACATACAAAATGATACCTCATTTGCTGAGCTATGTCAAATATTACATTTTTCAATTTCCCTACTCCTCCGGAATTTGACCCTGGGAGGGCAACATATGAATTTCAAAACGTTCGAATCACTGAAATATACGTAAAAGTTCTGCCAGACGGACAATGAATCTTTGGTATTTGGATCATGGTTGATGATGCCCCATAGCCAGTTTTTCCAAGCCACACTTCCAGATGGGCAGTGTTGCCTCAAATTTGGGCATTTTTAAGATATATTTTAATGTAACGAGATTTCAGGCTGATTTGACATCAAATTTTGAATTGACCAAAATTTGACCAAAATCAGAATCGGGTCATGTGGATGCCTACATAGGCAGACGTCTGATTTTTACATGCACAGCTCAATCAACAGACAGCTGATCAGTTGCCACGGCAGGTCAATGCGGGGTCCATGGGCCATGCATTGGGCAGCCCTATTGCAGCGTGTGACCCATTGTTCTAAAGGTGACGTCACAACTAAGTACACTACAAAAGTGACGACAGCTGGTAAAAATCAAAGCTTGTGGTGTCTGGTTGACATGGTAACAACAGATTTGAGGGGGCAAGTTTTCCACAGGTGTAAAATTCAAAATTGTATCTATCAGGGAAAAAAAGTGATGACGTCTCATCAACATTAAAGCGAGTGAACTGTAAGTTAATACTGGGAAATTTATCCAGATATAAAATTATTTATAGCAAAGTAAAGACCAGATGTTTGCTAAAAATAAACAGACGGGTGATTAAGACTTTGACTATCGCACAGATACCAACTCAGGTTCATCAGTGCCGACATGTCCTTTCTGCGATGCCTGATACACAGTGCGCAGAGCAACACGATAGACTTAATTAGACTTAATTTTCAGGCCTCCGCAAGCCAATCTGGAGAACTACAACACAGAATAATACTGCAAAGACTCTGCTTCCTAAGGCCCTGTGTCCAGATGGCGATTTTAAAATGATCATTCTTCTGGGCCCCACCATATTTTTCAATTGTTCTAAAAGAGAGCATACAGTAGTGTTCATAATAATAGTAGTGCTATGTGACTAAAAAGATTAATCCAGGTTTTGAGTATATTTCTTATTGTTACATGGGAAACAAGGTACCAGTAGATTCAGTAGATTCTCACAAATCCAACAAGACCAAGCATTCATGATATGCACACTCTTAAGGCTATGAAATTGGGCTATTAGTAAAAAAAAAAAGTAGAAAAGGGGGTGTTCACAATAATAGTAGCATCTGCTGTTGACGCTACAAACTCAAAACTATTATGTTCAAACTGCTTTTTTAGCAATCCTGTGAATCACTAAACTAGTATTTAGTTGTATAACCACAGCGCTTGTAAGTTGAAAATCCCTGAACTTTTCAGATTCACCATGATGTCACTGCAGTGCTTTTTCAGACAAATGGGAGGAGAGGTTTACTTCCAGTGATTTGTCACTCAAAATCTATCATAGTAGAGACAAAAATAATCATCTGTGGTAGCAGACTGGACATACGCTTGGTTCTTGCTGAGGGCGAGTGCTTTTTAAATTGGCATACACTATAAAGGTGGTTGTTAGCTGGTCCCCCCCCCACTAAAAACGCAGGAACTGCTGGGATGAAGGGTTTGTAGGTGCCATCTCACTCAACAATTTTCCTGCAGATAAACACGCTACATGGACACAGGGCCTAAAGCTGTTCTTTCTCTGGGAAGTCAATTTAAATTAGGGGTGGCCAAGTTCGGTCCTTGAGATCTACCTTCCTGACACACTTAGTTGTCTCCCTGTTCCAACACACCTGAATCCAATGAAAGACTCGTTAAAACCCTGCTAATAAGTCTTTCATTGGATTCAGGTGTGTTGGAACAGGGAGACAACTAAGTGTCAGGAAGGTAGATCTTGAGGACCGAACTTGGCCACCCCTGATTTAAATGATTGCATGTTTGACAAATCAAGATAAATTACAGATCTGTGAGCAGGACCACAAAATTATACGTCCACTCAACTGTACTATTTACTAAAAGGTCCAACCATCTTCCTTTTGAAGACAGTGGACCAGAATTACTTTCCTGCTTGCAGTGGTTGGGGTTGGTTGCAATGCTTGAAGTGGTTCAGGACGAGTTGAACTTACAATTTATAGTCTGAGGTATCAATTAAGCACAAAAGGCCAATGATGTCCCCTTCAAAACGCTGGACCAGTGACACTTTACTGAAATCTGCGGATTAACATGCTCATAGTGAGACAGACAGATGGACAGGGTAATTCCTTCCCCTGAACACCATCCCAAAATGTTTGTTTGGGGGGGGTGTATCCTGAAAATAGAGGACTGACAGCATCACCTGTTAGATTACATGTGGTTACTGTTAATGTAGCAGTTAGCACTCAACAACTTAAAACGATACTGTTGTCAGCTTACAGATAAACGATGAGTTACACTGGTGCTCATAAATACGGAATGAAAGCATCCTGGTCTGTGAAGCATACACATCTTAATTCTGTGGGTGGCAACAATGTGTGTGATGAATTAAAGGCACAGTAGAGGGAGAACTCTGACCCCAGCATCCTTAGATTCTGCTACGAAAGTCAATTTGCAGACAGTTTTTTTGTTTTTGTTGCAGCCCTGAGAATAAGACTGCATTCTTGCATTCCAGCGTGCGCTAATGTGTGCTCATTTAGTTAGCTGATTAAAGCGAGTCAGCGTTGGCTAAAGAAGGACCTGTGGTTGGTGGCTTGGCAGTGATGAGAAACTCTACTGACATAGGTGGTGTGAGACGGCACTATGAGACAGAACGTGCTGGGCCCAGCCTGAGCGGGTCCACTGCCTGTGCCGTGAGTGAGGCGGACGAGCAGAGAGCGACTCACCACAGGTTGAGCATTTTCACGCAGCTACAGAGGAGAGAGGAAAGAGTGTCAAGGAGGAAAAGATTAACAACAGCAAGAACAAGATGATGGGGACTGGACTCACATGCACAAATATATGAGGCAGGAACACACACACACACACACACACACACACACACACACACACACACACACACACACACACACACACACACACACACACACACACACACACACACACACACACACACACACACAGAGAAACTGATGGGTTAAAGAGGATCACTTCCTGTATTGTGTGTCATCCTCAGGACTAATGGCTGTGACGATAATTATATGTTCAAAGAAGAAGAACCTCGACTGTCACTGTACATACATACATACAACAAAATCTGTCCTTTGCATTTAATCCATGTCAACAACAATTAGACACAATCCAACCGGGGACCAACTCCAGATGGAGAGACGCTGCCTCGGTCAGGAGCAGAGCCTAAATAAGCAGGTTTTTGGTTGTGAGAGGAAACCGGAGGAAACCCACACAGACACGGGGAGAACATGCAAACTCCACACACAAAGGGCAGGATGCCATCCCACGACCTTCTTGCTGTGAGGCACCAGTGCTAACCACTAAACCATCGTAACACCATCCTGAGAACTGTGCAGGTGGATCTGCTACAGTTTTGTGAGGTTGGATTTCTGCCTGAGAATTCCAGAATAAATGCAGATGAGGTCTGGATAAGCCACGCCCCCTCACTGTCAACACTATGAGGGACCAGTCTGCTGAAAAGTCGCTCCAACAGAAGGTGACTGACAGTCTGCATGGCTCCATAACAAAGAGTATGCGTTAAATTTAAGGAAACGCTGTTTCACACAGCTGAAAGAACACAGAGTGGGTTCAAGTCAAACATGTGCAGAATGATTCAGTCTGATGATCAGAAACTAATTTATGGACCTGACGAAAGAGTTGATCAAACACCATGGATCAATTCAGCACAGAAACCAAATATCCCCCTCAAGACTGATGCAATGCTTTCAATAACCCAACATAAAGCAAACATTTACTTGTCTGAAGAGCTGATCATCACCCTCCTGAATAGAGACATCAAGAGGACGGCTGGAATACAAACGAGCAGAGCGCGGCATGTGGGTCAGAGGTCAAAATACCAACTCCAGTCTGGCTCCACCCAACCAGCCCCATTTTAAAAAGACATCTATATCCTTATCTTTGCACCAATGTGGCTTTAAACAAGTCAGGATGGACACCAGATGGTTTCCAAATCAGTGACTACTGCAGGTGGTTCAGCTCAGATGGGAACAACGTGACGCAGGACAGCAACGCTGCAAATGCTCAAAACACAAAGGAAGGAGAGCCACTGCCCTCGTGGCCTATAGGAGAGGAAGAAACGGATGTCCAAATTTAGTTTCTGTCATTACAAGAATAACACAGAGCCTGGCGGCATGTGCCCCAACTGTCAGGGAAGAGTGCTCTTAGAGACCAACCCCCCCCAAAAAATTTAAAGCATTCTGGAGTTAATTTACCAGAAATTGTTTAAGGACACAAAGACAACAAGGCCAGGATCTCGACGTCATGGCCCCAACCTTTGGAGGGGTAATCTTGTATGGTGTTGACAGTCTGAGGACAAACTGTTAAAGAACAACAAACACAACTAGTACTCCTGGTGCTGCAAAGTAAACTGCACGTGCACATGGTTTGGGTTAAGAGAACCCACTTGAGTTCCAGGTGAGCCCTTATGCCCCGGTCACACGGCATACAACAATTCCTGAACAACGGGAAAAAAGTCACAAATTGCCAAGAAAAGGTGGACGAAAGAGCTTTTGACTTTTCTCATCACCGAACAGCCTGCGAACCAAGAACGCAAAAGGAACGAAAGAGGAACAAAACAAAACCGAAGCTAACATTGATTTCCACGCTTTAAAAGAAACACGTCTGGAGTCACTGCTGGAGCAGTGTGTGTCTTCATCCTGCTCTGCGTTCCAGGACTCAGCACTGGGAAGGTGCTCTGTGGCACCTGAGTCCTGGAGAAGCTGCAAAGAGAAGCGCGTGATCTGACCCACTGTGGAGATCCGTGCGCACGTCAGTGGATCCACCTGCTCTGGTTGCTTGTCCAGAACAACAGAGGGATCATTTCCATCATTAGAATCCTCACTGTCTGGTTCAGACTGATGACGCGCTGTGCACTCCGTCTTGCTCCAATAAAAAAAAAAAAAAAAAAACACATCAAAGCGCTTGCTCAACATTCATAAGATGCCTCATTTAAAAAAAACAAAACAAAAAAACAAACACTAACCACACACGCTAAAGACTCCACCAAAATAATACACACTCCAAACATGCCAAATACAGTGAGGAAAATAAGTATTTGAACACCCTGCGGTTTTGCAAGTTCTCCCACTTAGAAATCAAGGAGGGGTCTGAAATTTTCATCTTAGGTGCATGTTCACTGTGAGAGACATAATCTTAAAAAAAAAAAAAAATCTGGAAATCACAATGTATGATTTTTTAAAAATAATTTGTATGTTACTGCTGCAAATAAGTATTTGAACCCCTACCAACCAGCAAGAATTCTGGCTCACACAGACCTGTTAATTTTTCTTTAAGAAGCCCTCTTATTCTGCACTCTTTACCTGTATTAATTGCACCTGTTTGAACTTGTTACCTGCATAAAAGACACCTGTTCACACAATCAATCACACTCCAACCTGTCCACCATAGCCAAGACCAAAGAGCTGTCTAAGGACACCAGGGACAAAACTGTAGACCTGCACAAGGCTGGGATGGACTACAGGACAACAGGCAAGCAGTTTGGTAGAAGACAACAACTGTTATAATTATTTATTAGAAAGTGGAAGAAACACAAGATGACTGTCAATCTCCCTCGGTCTGGGATTCCATGCAAGATCTCACTTTGTGGGGTAAGGATGATTCTGAGAAAGCTCAGAACTACACAGGAGGACCTGCCCATTTGAAGTTCACCAGTGACCATGTGGATCATCCAGAGGAGGCATGGGAGAAGAAGAGGACCATCTCTAGTTCTCAAGACCAGGCACCTAAGTGGCTCTACTCTACTCTTTTCTACTCTCCTATTTTACTCTTCCTTTTTAGATATTTAGATATACCTTTATATACTAGCATAGTTCCACCTTAGAATTGGAATATGATATATAAGATATACCTTACTGAATTTTCATGTGGTCAGATGAGACCAGAATAGAGCTTTCTGGAATCAACTCCACTTACCATGTTTAGAGGATGAGAATAACCCCAAGAAAACCATCCCAACCGTGAAGCATGGGGGTGGAAACATCATACTCTGGGGGTACCTCCTTCCCTCAGTAAGAGCATTGAAGATGGGTCATGGCTGGATCTTCCAGCATGACAATGACCCCAAACACACAGCCAGGGCAACTAAGGAGGAGCTCCGTAAGAAGCATTTCAAGGTCCTGGAGTGGCCTGGCCAGTTTCCAGACCTGAACTCAATAGCAAATCTTTGGAGGGAGCTGAAACTCCAAACCTGAAAGATTTGGAGAAGATCAGTATGGAGGAGTGGACCAAAATCCCTGCTGCAGTGTGTGAAAACTTGGTCAAGAACAACAGGAAACATTTGACCTCTGTAACTGCAAACAAAGGCTACTGTACCAAATATTAACATTGATTTTCACAGGTGTTCAAATACTTATTTGCAGCAGTAACATACAAATAAATAATAATAAAAAAAAATTATACATTGTGATTTCTGGATTTTTTTGTTCTTTTTTCAGATTATGTCTCTCACAGTGGACATGCACCTAAGATGAAAATTTCAGACCCCTCCATGATTTCTAAGTGGGAGAACTTGCAAAACCGCAGGGTGTTCAAATACTTTTCCTCACTGTATTTCTCAAGTCTTTCAAATACCAAAACTCTAATCGCTGTCTGTACGCCCGAAATGTATGCGTACTCAGCGTTTTTCACATGTCATTGCATATGTAAATTTGCTCGCAGCTGCATATGTTTGCTTTTAATGTATGCGTTCTGTCATGTGTAGCCCTTGCTGCACTCCTGCCTTTGTTTTTTTTTTTTGTTGTAGAAATGCGCTCTGTTCTCAAAACAGTAAAGCAAACAGCACTCAGGTTTCCAGATGTACAGTGGGACATATTGCTTCCTTGTCAGGGCTGGAAACATCAGCTCGCAAAGTTCAGGGTCCTTCTGTGCCCCCCCCCCCCCCCCCCCAAACAGTAGAAAATATTGACATTTAAAGTCATAAGCAAACTTAAACCTTGCCCCCTCTTGTTTCAGCGCAGAGAGAGAGAGAGAGAGAGAGAGAGAGAGAGAGAGAGAGAGAGAGAGAGAGAGAGAGAGAGAGAGAGAGAGAGAGAGAGAGAGAATCTCTCTGCCTTTGTTTTTCAAAACCCTGGTGTTTCTGATCATAGATCAAAACTGTTCACACGCAAACGTCCGATGCTGCTGAAACCTTTTTCACACTTGATGCTCAAAGTCACGCTTCTGTAAACTGCCGCCTGGTTTGCACAAACCAAGGCGCACTTTGCTCTGAGAGGTCACTGCAGATGACATGAAATATTAAATCGTGACAGCCCTCAGCAGCTCTATGGCAACGAGGCTGATCGTGCTCCTGCAAACCCCCTCCCGCTACGAACAAATACACAGCCATAAAGGATCACTTCCTCCAAACCTTTGAACTGTCAGACTTAAAGGGCCAGCAGGCTCTTCTCTCTGCACGGGCTGGAGGACAGCAAGCCCTTCAGAATGCTGCAGCTCCTGACAGGACACTGGACAGATTTTTTGTGCAGAAACTCTCTCCCGGCTGGACTGAAAAGCACAGGAGCCAAAAATATCATAGGAGTGGGCAGGAGGCCTGAAAAAAAAAAACCTGCTGGTTTGCTGTGGTGGCTACTGTATCACTGTATTACTTTATTAGGCCATATATATTGATTTATAACAGAAAACTGTCAAAAGGGGGAATAAAAATAAGTGTAAAGATAATTGAATATATCATCAGAGCAGTAAATTGATCAGTCCGTGTGAATGTCGCGCATTGACTCCATGTGCGGTTATTTCCACCAGCTGCAGCTGATCCACAACGTGAATTCTGCCTTCCAGCACAGCTCTTATATAATCATCTGAATCATCTACCTGTTGCCACATGTACAGAAGGGCTGGATTGTCATTCCTACACTCATATTTAATAAAAAATTATAAGCGCACGCAGGAGGCAATTGCTGCTGCTGCCGCTGTGTTCATGTACCGTTGGAAATTACATGTTTTTTTTTTTTTGCTTCAAAATCACCAGTTGCTTGTGTCAGGAGTGTGATTTTCATTTTATTTTTGGTAAAATAATTCATTGTATCGGCACAAAAGTTTAATTCTGGTGTATATAAGGTGCCTGAGCCCAGTGAAGCTGACCCCCCACCCTGATAAAAAAAAAATAATAAAAAAAAAAAAATCCAAGCAAACAGGCAGTTTGCCCTGTAGTTTCCGATGGTACATGAACGCAGCAGCGACAGCAGCAGTGCTCACAAACTGGTGTCGCAGACTGAACAGTCCACCCCTAAAAATTGATTCACCTTTTGCATCTGCGCATGTGTCATTTCGGACCACAGCAGCTCGTCTGAGACGGAGTCTCTTCACCCAAAGCAAACAAATGGATTAAAGGTTTTATTAACCATCAGATGATAAAGGTAAAACTTCTTGAATCATTCTAAAGTCAGTTTTAGAAACGAGGCCCTTTTTAAGGTGAAACGAGGTGAAATTCCGTGGCACTTTGAAATGTCCGACATGCAATGAACGCATCAGCTAGCAGCTCGTTTAGCCGTGGCTCTGATTGCTTCTGCCACTTATTATGATGAAATAATGCTGAATTTATGTAGAAATTACTGTTTTAAAAAACCTTCAGATATCTGTCACTAAGACAGATGATGACTGGAAGCAGTTTGAAGCAGAAACGAGGTGATAATCAGTGAACCGTGTCATCAGGGGAGCCGATTTTTAGGGGGACAGTTGGGTCTATGACACCGGCTTCTGCAGTGTGTGAAAACATGTAGCTGGTTGAACGAAGTCAAACTAAACGCTAGCCTTACAAAAACTAAGCAAATGATAAGAAACCATCAAGAACGACAGCAAAACAGACGAATTGAGGTTTTCGGCAGCATTTGTTCCAATTTTTTGACAGTTTAAAAATCCTGACAAAGCGCCAGCTGCAGGAACGAAACTGTGCGAAGGTTAAACAATGCCAATGAAAAAGTCAATGAAAGTCCAGATTTCTCATTTCGTTTAGGCTTTGTTGCCTTTTGTTAAGTGCCGTGTGACCGGGCCTTTAGTTGCAAGGGCCTTTCTGTTAATGTGAGACTTAAGGATTAAGAGACAGTGAACAACTAAACTACAGGAAGGACCTGTCCCACTGTCACAGCTGAACATGGCGTGAGGAGGAGAGGAAGGGACAGACAGACACGGACAAGATGGCTGGAGGTCGGTGACACGTACTTGGCCTCGTCCACCACTTCCACCTCTGCCTGAGCTGTGATCGGCGCGTTGGAGTGAACAGCCAGCTGGTCATCTGCGTTCAGCTCCCCGTTGGTGGAGCTGACCACCTGCGGGACAGACACAAGTTACTTCAGACAAACACACAAGCATTGAACTGCAACAAACTACGGCAGCAAAGCAAAGCCCACCCGTGGGTTCTGTGTCGACTGTGTACTGACAGAACAGAATGTGCAGTAATTCTGCACTGTACAAAAAAAAGGTACACGTTATATATTCTACCAGCAGCTCACTTGGTTCAAGGCGGGATTCCTAAAAAATACACAGTGTGGAGTCACCGGGTGTGAACGTGAATAAATTACAAGAAAGACTGTCACTTACAAACGTGTTACAAGAGTTTGGCACGATTTTCAATCCTACAGACACGTCTAACGCTCCACAGTGGGAAGAGACTGTGTTTTATTTGGCGAGTGTTACTGTGCAAGCTGCACCACCTAGTACAGTAGATAAATGCATATATAAGAATGTTTCATTTTGTGATATAAGCACCAAGTTTAATACAACGGTACTTTTGCAAAAAATCCATTTGCCACTTCAGTTTTCATGATGGTGCACTTTTTTCAAGATGGCGCCTGGAAATATGTCATTTTGTCATGTATTTGCACAATCTTTGTTTATTTTAATGTTGTACCTGTTAGATACGGTACTGTGGACTCGGGGAGGGGGGATTTTAAATCAACTTCAGGCAATATTTTCATGTTTTTTAGATGGACTGTTTACGTTTTTAGTAAGTGTACACACATGCTGTATAATGTGTATGCTGTAAAACCTGAGATAGTAGTTGGGATGTAAGGGTTTAGTAGTAGAGATAGTATTTTTACCTCCAACACCAAAGATGGGCAGAGGTTATATTTTGTGTTATTTTTCATCTTATGAAAAGTCACTTCTTAAAGGACTTTGATCTTGAAATTTTTTTCCAAGATACAAATTTGTGGAATTGGAAACTAGTGTTGGACCACTGCAGTCTGCTTTTAGAAAATATCATTCCACAGAGACAGCTCTCACTAAAGTGGTGAATGATCTTCTGCTTGCAATGGTTTCGGACACCACTATGGTTCTGGTGCTGTTAGTGCTGCATTTGATACAGTGGATCATCATATTCTACCTGATAGGCTGGAAAATCATTTTGGGATTACTGGGAGTGCCCTTGCATGGTTGACATCATACTTGACCAGCCATTCTGTTTTGTACATTAAAACTACCTCTAACCTTAGTGACATGAAACTTGGGGTTCCACAGGGGTCTGTCTTAGGCACCCTGTTTTTCTCCCTTTATATAGCACCCCTTGGGCGTTTTGGGATTACCTTTCACTGCTATGCTGATAATGCTCAGTTATACATGCTAATAACTGCTGGTAATCTCATTCACATTTCAAGATTGTCTTGGCTCGTGTGTCATACATCACACTGACAAAGTGAGGAACCTTGGAGTAATTTTTGATCCTTCGTTGTCCTTTGACCTCCACATTATAAATATTACGAGGACTGCTTTCTTCCACCTGTGAAATATAGCGAGGATTCGTCCCATCCTGTCTATGGCTGATGCCGAGACCCTGATCCATGCATTTATCTCTTCTAGATTGGACTGCTGCAATGTTCTATTTTCTGGTTTACCACAGTCCAGCATTAGGGCTCTCCAATTGGTTCAAAATGCTGCAGCCAGACTTTTGACACAAAGCAGAAAGTTCGACCACATTACACCCATTTTGGCGTCTTTTCACTGGCATCCTGTCCCAGTGAGACCAGATTTTAAGGTTCTGCTACTAGTCTATAAAATTGTTCACAGACTGGCACCTCCCTACCTAGCTGACCTAATTAAACCTTATGTACCGGCCCGGGCTTTGCGCTCTCAGGGTGCAGGACTACTTTGTGTCCCTAGTGTGAATAAGAAGTCTGCGGGTCACAGAGCTTTCTCTTATGCCCCTGTTCTGTGGAATGAGCTCCCTGCGTCAATAAAACAGTCAGATTCTGTGGAGACTTTCAAGTCCAGACTTAAGACGCACTTATTTTCCCTTTCGTATGGCTAGCATACTGCTATAGTATAGTTCTGCGCTTTTTACTCTTAATTCATTTTATTAGGAAACTGAGCGTGCCACAGCCTCAACTTTACCTAAATTCATTTGGGTTTCGTATAGACATTTAATAATTTTGTACCATAATACCCTAGATTTACTCACCAATGCGTTTTATTTGTGCAAATAGGCAATTTTTTTGGTGGCCATATTGAAAACCAGCTGCTATTTTACAATTTCATGAGGCTAATGGCTTTACTGAAGAAAATAATTCTCAGAAGTATTTATACCAATTTTGGTGCTTGTCTAATCAACTGAACACTTCTTATACATATCTGCTGCTCTAACAGCTGTCAACATGACATTACAGTTTAAAATGCTAAAATACACAAATTTACAATAGTCTGAAAGTACTGAACTTATGTTAATTTGCTTTTTATATGCTCTTATATTTTTTATCATTATACATTTTTTGACTTATTTTTGTTTCTGCTGTTCACTGAACATTTCTGGGGTCGAGATAAATAAATATATATTAAGACTGTTGACACAGAGTCAGCTGGATGAAGACCCTCAGGCATATGTCTGGGTTTGGGGGTGTCTGGCTATGGTTGAAGGTGTGGGCTCTGGCAACCAACCCTCATGGACCACAGGCCATGGGGGTTGGTTGAGGGAGATGATGGCGATTGTGTGCCCCGTGGCTTTCAAGAGCCTCCTCTGGGTGTTATGGACGCTGACAAGGCTGCTCCATTGCCAGGTTTGGTGAGATTGGGTGCACTTATTCATTGGGTGGCTCGTCTATGGTCCCAATGGTCACTTCTCACTCTCCCGCCCCAGTGGAGTGGCGTACCGATCCTATCCTTGCACGTCTTCTCCCACAGAAGCGGGGATGCTGTGTACTCTGTGGTGCTCGTCACGGCTACGGGGCCGTGTCTCAGTTTGGGGTTTATAGATCACTAATGCAGCTCTTTATAATATTTCTATGATCACTGCACCATCCTGACCAACTCCTCTACTATGCGCAGCCTGTTTCTTTCCATCTCTGTTCAGTCCTCGTTGTTACAAGCAGTCCATTTCCCCATTATGGTCACTGTTCAATACCTCCCCCCCAAATCATTGGAAAGCAAAAGGGGACAGAAACTCACTGCTGCAACGCTAAAAACTGTACAACTTTTTAATGGTATGAGCCAGTTGTAACTTATACTGGAGCGGTATATATACAGATACAGTGTTTAAAAAAAGAAAGTGTTGGTTTACCTCCTGTCATTTACATTTGAAGTTGCTGAACAACCACCCAAAGTTTAGGTAAAATTAAACACTGAACAGACATCTTACAGTCTAAAAACAAGAATTTGATGTACAAGTTTTGATTTATTTTTGGTTTTCTGAAATCAACATGGTGAAAATCCCCCAAAAATATCCATACAGTACATGCAGTATTTCAATGAATGTTAGGTCGGGTTTGGGAGCATGTGCTGGCACTGGCACATCCACCACATGCCAGAACAGGGTGGACAGATGGCAACCATCCAGCCAACCAACCATTCGTTCCTACCTCTTGAAAGACATCTGTTGCAGCCAGGTGACAAATGGGGTCCCCTTGGCATTCTCCAGCTGCTGGAGCTTAAATACTTACTAATGTAAATCGGCCCCACCATATACTGTCCATGACTCCATAAGCTCTTCACAGGCATTGTTTGTTTAAGAATGCTGAGGACACAGGGGCAAGAATATCTCTGCCAAGACAGGTGAATATCTACAAGTTTGACATCTTCACCACATAGAGATACACTTTTGATGGCAGAGTTGATGAAGTTATTGAAGGCCTGGATCTTTATCCTGATCTGGGACAATTACAATCCCAGATACTACAATTCTTCAGGTAGCTTCTCAAGTGCTGCAATCAGGGTGTCCAATGATTCTGCAAAGATCATAGCATTCTCTGTGAAGTCAAGGTCAGCCAACCTTTCCTTGTCAACAAAGATGTCTAAGCTGATGTTTCCACTTCATGCAAGAACATGACAAGAGCCAGAACACGTCCCTGATGAACACAAGTCTTCAGTGGGAAAAATTCTGCGGTTCTATTCACCTGTTTTACAGCAGTCATAGCTCTTGTGAACAAGCTAGCAATGATGTCCAACAATGTCTTGGGGATCCCATAAACTGTCAAGATGGCCCAGAATGAAGCCCTGTCAAATGAATCAAACACTTTGCAGCACTGTGCTCAATGATGAGGTCGTCGGTGCAAAGTCAAACATTTCCAGTCACTGAGAGGCAAGTAACTGGAACTGAATCCTGTTAAGTACAATACTTGTAGGTGATCACCCTTTCCTTCCCACAGTGGAACAAGTCCTTTCTTACAGTCTGTAGGTTGACACGTCTCCCAAATTGAAAGATTTAACTTGTGCACACAAATTAATCAAACTGTGGGGATGAGCTATACATAGTCCACAGACAAAGCACATCAGGTCCCTCATTGTTTTGAGTATTTTCTTCTCCATGGGCCTCCGGTGTTTGTGGCTGTCCTGTGACATTATGTGTGCATTTTGGAAATCTGGACCTGCACCCCGTCACAGCTGAGATCAGGTTTGTACAGAGTGGCAAGGCTGCAGCCTGTAAAGTGACTGTAGCATTTAAATATCATATTCATAAACAGTGAGATCCAAGTTTAATTAATTTGTGTTTCAATGTTTTTCAACACCAGAAGGGGAAAATCAATGGCAACATTTCATTTGTTTCAAATGAGGTTTCAAAATACTCTGAAGTAATGTTTCAAGCGGACATCGATAATTTTCAGAACCAAAGAACAGTTTTGGTACCATGCCCACCCACATGTTCAATCTATTGCTTAATTCCAGTTTGACCTCCCATCATGTTGTAGATTTCATCCTGAATTCTCCCCTGTACTAGGCATCGTATTTCTCCCCACAGCTGTTATCTGAGCAGAGTCATGAGAACACAACATGTCAGCGTTCAGGAGGTAAACTACAGATGAATTCCAACCACAGCTATTTGTACTTTTAGATTATTTATTCAGCATCCGCTAACCATCCAACAGTGGAAAACATATTTATTGGATATGATACAGACAAAACAAAGTTGCTCTTTTCATGGATCGGATGCATTAAAGTTCACCAGATGTCACATACAGTTGTATGTAAATGTTTGGGCCCCCCTGATGATTTCCGTGATTTTCCTTTATAAATCATTGGTTGTTTGTAACAGCAATTTCAGTTAAATATATTTAACAAGCGGTGATATCTAAGAAGTGAAATTAAGTTTATAGGCTTTACAGAAACCGTGCTATAATTCTTTAAATAAAATTCAGCAGGTGCATAAATTTGGGCACCCCAACAGAAAAAAATCCATCAATATTTAGTAGATCCTCCTGTTGCAGAAATAACAGCCTCTAAATGCTTCCTATAGGTTCCAATGAGAGTCTGGATTCTGGCTGAAGGTATTTGGGACCATTCTTCTTTACAAAACATCTCAGGTTTGTTGGTTTCTGAGCATGGACAGCCTGCTTAAAATCACACCACAGATTTTCAATAATATTCATGTCTGGGGACTGAGATGGCCATTCCAGAGCATTGCACTTGTTCCTCTGCATGAATGCCTTAGTAGATTTTAAGCAGTGTTTAGTGTCGTCTTGTTGAAAGATGCAGCCCGAGTGCAACTTCAACTTTGTCACTGATTCATGAACATTGTTCTCAACAATCTGCTGATATTGACTAGAACCCATGTGACCCTCAACTTTAACAAGATTCCCAGTACCTGCACTGGCCACACAGCATGATGGAACCACCTCCAAATTTTACTGTAGGTAGCAAGTGTTTTTCTTGGAATGCTGTGTTCTTTTTCCGCCTTTTATGTCCAAATAACTCAATTTTAGTTTCATCAGTCCACAGCACCTTATTCCAAAATGAAGCTGGTTTGTCCAAATGTAATTTAGCATACCTCAAGCGACTCTGTTTGTAGCATACCTCAAGCGACTCTGTTTGTAGCATACCTCAAGCGACTCTGTTTGTAGCATACCTCAAGCGACTCTGTTTGTAGCATACCTCAAGCGACTCTGTTTGTAGCATACCTCAAGCGACTCTGTTTGTGGCATGTACGCAGATAAGGCTTCCTCTGCATTACAGCATCATACAGCATCTCTTTGTGCAAAGTGCGCTGTATAGTTGAACGATGCACAGAGACACTTTCTGCAGCAAGATCATCTTGTAGGTCTTTGGAGCAGGTCTGTGGGTTGACTGTGACTGTTCTCACCATCCTTCGCTTCAGCTTATGAGATTTTTCTTGGCCTGCCACTTCGGGCCTTAACTTGCACTGTGCCTGCGGTCTTCTATTTCCTCACTATGTTCCTCACAGTGGAAACTGACAGCTGAAATTTCAGATAGCTTTTTGCATCCTTCCCCTAAACCATGATGTTGACCAATCTTTGTTTTCAAGTCATTTGAGAGTTGTTTAGAGGCTCCCATGTTGCCACTCATTAGAAGAAATGCAAAGTGGGGAAACATTTGCAAATGGCCACCTTAAATACCCTTTCTCATGATTGGATTCACCTGCGTAAGGAAGTCAAGGGTCAATGAGCTTACCAAACCAATTTAGTGTTCCAATAATTTGTGCTAGATGTATTAAATTCAACAAGGGTGCCAAAATTTATCCACCTGCCTAAGTTTTTAAATAATTATTGCACACTTTCTGTAAATACTATAAACTTAGAGCCATGTCAGTAAGTTAGAGCAGCTTCTTAGCTCAGTGGAGTTAGATGTTACGGGCACTCCAGATGAGGTTAGTGTTGGGCCGGCTAGCGAGCCTATTAGCATCAGCTTAGAAATGCTGGCTGTGGAGGACGGCTTTCAGACTGTGGCTAGGCGGAGGAAGCCCCGTAGGGCTTGGTGCCCGGTTGTGGCACACCGATCACACTCGCCAGTGCGAACTGTGAATCGGTTCTCCCCTTGGATTTGCCAGATGTGAATTCTCTGAGTCCACAAGTGACTTCGACTCCTGTCTCCAGCCCGAAACACCGGACTTTAGTGATAGGGGATTCTATCACCCGCAAAGTCAAGTTACAGACGCCGGCTGACATTAAACGTATTCCTGGGGCCAGAGCTTCTGACATTGCATCTCATCTTAGGGTGCTGACGCTGAAGAAGGGAAGACAGATGAAGGAACATGACATGAGATATAGTCACATAGTTATTCACGTTGGCACCAATGATAGCAGGATGAAGCACTCAGAGGTCACAAAAATGGACAGAGAGGACTTGTGACCTTGCCAGAAAGATGTGTCGGCATCAATTAATAGTCTCTGGTCCCCTCCCCTCCCAGGGTACTGATGAGGCGTTTAGCAGGCTGACATCGTTAAATAGGTGGCTGGCGCAGTTTTGTAGACAGCAAGGCTTTAGCTTTATTGATAACTGGCCTTCGTTCTGGGGCCACCGTGGCTTGCTGATGCCGGACGGCCCCCACCCTACTGGGGAAAGCGCCGCCATCTTGTCTGCGAACATAGATAGAGCTCTACAGGGAGGGTAACATTAGGAATCTACAGCAGGCCACGGAGCAGGTGATTAGAGACCATGCAAGGCTTATGACAAATGTGGGTGTGGAATCCATTAGCTTAGCATGGAATTTAGTGCAGAAAATCCACTATGGTGACAGTGCAGTCTATTTGGCAGGGAGGGAATTTCAACAAGTTGAGACTGTGGCCTGCTTCCGTCGTCGTGTCCATAATAAATCATAGAGAGATATGCTTTCCAAACTTAATACCCATTATTATATTGGATGATGTTGAAACTGAGGATAGCCAGGTGATTGTTCCAGCAATAGCAAAGATTTCGTGTCTGCTACCTACAATGCGCATGGAATGTCTTAAACCTAAACCTACTTCTAGGCATCTTATATATGCTACTCTGGAACCAGCCCTAAACCCAAACAGTTCAACTGTCAACCCCACTGAGGTCCTTAGACTGGGTCTCATTAACATAAGATCACTGTCCTCAAAATCACTGTTGATCAATGATCTAATTATTGATCATCACTTAGATATGATTGGGCTATGTGAAACCTGGCTTAAACCTACAGCTGTCCTTCCCTTAAATGAGGCCTGCCCACCAGCATATACATTTAGTCACATCCCTCGTGATGCGAAGCAAGGCAGGGGTGTTGCTCTTATTTATAAATCTAGGTTTAGCTTATTAGCTGTTGGGGGTTACAAATATCACTCATTTGAGCATCTGATTCTCCGCTCCGCTCAGGATTAAAAGTATATATCTATCTATCTATCCATCTATATTACACATTGCCAAGGTCAGAAGAATAAAAATCAGCCGTATTACTTTGTCACTGTATACAGGCCTCGTGGCCCATATTCTGAATTCTTAGATGAATTTGGTGCGTTCATCTCTAACTTCTCAACTAGAGCAGATAACATTCTGATCACTGGTGACTTTAACGTTCATATAAATAAGCCTTCTGATCCCCTCTGCAAATCATTTATGGAAATTGTGGATGCATTAGGATTTTGGCAATGCATTCGGGATTCGACGCACATTAGTGGAAATACCATAGATCTGGTTCTCGCACGTGGTATTGCTGTCACGAATATTGACATCATGCCTCTTATATCAGTGGTCTCTGATCACGCACTTATTAATTTTACAGTTTTGCTGCCGTGTTTAGTGGAACAACAACCTTATGTGTCATTATGGCGATGCATCAACTCCTCAACTAAGACTGAACTCAAAGCTAGACTGCCTGATGTCTTAGCTTCACATTTGACAAATACCCAGTCAGTAGACAGACTTGTGGACAGTTTAAACTCAGTGCTCAAAACTACACTCGACATGACTGCACCACCTGTGTTAAAACCGTGCTCCCCCAAATCACAGTCACCTTGGTTCAATGATTATCTGCATGACCTCTTGCTTGCTAATAATGCGTCTTGTAGACCTTGCGTGGCATGATGCTATCTTAGACTATAAGCATGCATTATTGGCTACAAAGCGAGTTCTTGTTCGACACGGTGGCAACACTTATGCATGGACAACCACCTGTAGTTCGCTGTCCTTTTACAGCACAAGATTTCCTGGATTACTTTGGTAATAGAAGACATTAGGTTAAACATATCCCAGCATGCCTTAACCCAGCCACCACACCGTGCTATTGAGGAGAATTTGATAGTATCTCACTAGGCATGGTGACAAAACTCGTAATGTCAACAAAACTGTTTAAGGACCTGTGGCCCACTCTTGGGCCGACTGTGCTGGAAATTATTAATCTTTCTTTAACTTCTGGATCTGTTCCTAAATGTTTCAAATCTGCAGTGATTAAACCATTACTTAAGAAACCTAATCTTGACCCTAGTGTATTGACAAACTATCGGCAGATATCAAATCTATCATTTTTCTCTAAAATTCTGGAAAAAGTGGTGTCACGGCAGCTCATAGACTATCTTACTGAGAATAATCTCTTTGAGCTACTGCAGTCTGCTTTTAGAAAATATCATTCCACAGAGACCGCTCTCACTAAAGTGGTGAATGATCTTCTACTTACAATGGATTCGGACACCACTACGGTTCTGTTGCTGTTAGATCTCAGTGCTGCATTTGATACAGTGGATCATCATATTCTACTTGACAGGCTGGAAAATCATTTTGTGATTACTGGGAGTGCCCTCGCATGGCTGACGTCATACTTGACCAGTCGTTCTCGCTGTGTTTTGTACAGTAACACTACCTCTAATCTTAGTGACATGAAAGTTGGGGTTCCACAGGGGTCTGTCTTAGGCCCCCTGCTTTTCTCCCTTTATATAGCACCCCTTAGGCACATAGTGCGGCATTCTGGGATTACCTTTCACTGCTATGCAGATGATACTCAGTTATACGTGCCAATAACTGCTGGTAATCTCGTTCACATAAAATCCTTAGAAGATTGCCTTGCAGCAGTGAGAAGCTGGATGTCTAGAAACTTCCTACTTTTAAACTCTGATAAGACTGAAATGATGGTTCTTGGTCCAGTGAGACATCGGCATCAATTTGACCAGTTAACGCTCAACCTCGGCTCGTGTGTCATACATCACACTGACAAAGTGAGGAACCTTTGGATAATTTTTGATCCTTCGTTGTCCTTTGGCCTCCACATTAGAAATATTACTACTGCTTTCTTCCACCTGCGAAATATAGCGAAGATTCATCCCATCCTGTCTATGGCTGATGCTGAAACCCTGATCCATGCATTTATCTCTTCTAGATTGGACTGCTGCAATGTTCTATTTTCTGGTTTACTGCAGTCCAGCATTAGGGCTCTCCAACTGGTTCAAAATGCTGCAGCCAGACTTTTGACACGAAGCAGAAAGTTCAACCACATTACACCCATTTTGACATCCCTTCACTGGCTTCCTGTCCCAGTGAGATCAGATTTTAAGGTTCTGCTACTAACCTATAAAATTATTCATGGATTGGCACCTCCCTACCTAGCTGATGTAATTAAACCTTACGTACCGGCCCGGGTTTTACGTTCTCAGGGTGCAGGACTACTTTGTGTCCCTAAGGTGAATAAGAAGTCTGTGGGTCACAGAGCTTTCTCTTATCATGCCCCTGTTCTGTGGAATGATCTCCCTGCGTCAATAAAACAGATTCTGTGGAGATTTTCAAGTCCAGACTTAAGACGCACTTATTTCCCTTTCATATGGCTAGCATACTGGTAGTTTTGTTTTACGCTTTTTACTATTAATTCATTTATTAGTAATTGGAGCGGACTGTGGCCTCAACTTTACCTAAATTCTGGGTCTTTTAGTGACGTTTAGGGCTTGTGGCCGGCGATCACCTTAGTATTTCTGTTTTTCTTGTTGATTAATGCTGACAAATGCCTGATGCCTGATTCTGTTTATTCTCTGTTTAAGGTGCAGCTCCATCCAGAGATGGGAGTTGTATTCATGTTGGCAATCCTCCTGTCCTGTGCACCAATAGCATTTCTTGTATATTCATCTGTGAATTGTTCTGTAATTTATGTTTGTATCATGGCCCAAGCAGAGGGTCACCCCTCTGAGTCTGGTCTGCTTGAGGTTTCTTCCTCAGAGGGAGTTTTTCCTTACCACTGTTGCTCTGGGGGTTGGTAAGGTTAGACCTTATCTGTGTGAAGCGCTTTGAGGCAACTCTGTTGTGATTTGGTGCTATATAAATTAAAATAAATTGAAAATTGAAACTTCATTTCACTTCTCAAATATCAGTGTGTTTGTCTGCTATATGATATATTTACCGTATTTTCCGGACTATAAGTCGCACTTTTTTACATGTTTTAGCCGGGGGTGCGACCTATACTCCGGTGCGACTTATAAATGAAAAATATACCGGGAGGATCTCAATTAATTTACTGTAACAAAACAATTTTACGTGACAGAGTCGATCTATGTTTTAAAATGGCCACCGGAAAAGGAAATGCAATGCATCATGGGCACTGTAGTATGACGGCCATCCTATAGTTCACGCTGGTCGCGATAACCAATCAGAGAACAGAACGTTGGATGCGTATTCCTCACCTCACCCACAGCGTGTGAAGCTGACGAACACGGTGCTTGCTGTTATTCCGGCATGGCAAACAGAACAACTTCAACCCTTGGATATCAATGTGAGCAGAGTGTTTAAGTTGACGCTGAGAGCTGCGTGGGAGCATTGGGTGAGCGACGGCGGAGGATTAGCGTGTGCACTTGGAAGGAGCTGGCGTTGATGATTGTGAAAAGCGTTTGAAGCAGACGAACATGGTGTTTATTCCGGGACGGCTAACAAGACAGCTTCAACCCTTGGATATCAGTGTGAGCAGAGTTGACGCTAAGAGCTGCATGGGAGCACTGAGCGACGGCGGAGGATTAGCGTCTGCACTTGGAAGGAGCTGGATCGACACCGCTGGGTGGTCATGAGCTGCGCAGGTAGGTGCTGCATGGTTCGGCTCGCAATGTGGTTCGCAAAATACAAACATATCTGTAGGTAAAATGCAGCTCACGAGAGGGCACTCACGGCTTGTGTGACTGTTCCTGCGACTTCTGACTACCATAGAAAAATAAAAATTTTAACGTTACTGATAACATAACAAGACAACGGAGAAGGCCCGAAAAAATGCCACCAAAAAGAAAATCATACTCTGCAGATTACAAGTTGCGACTGGTGAAATATGCATCCGAAAACGGTAGCCGTCACAATATTATCATCTGAACTTTTCATGTTAACATACCTGTATGTCCATGGGACTTATAGTCCAGTGGACCTTATTTATGGTTTATTTTTCTTTATAATGGATAAAGTGGCTGGTGCGACTTATACTCCGGTGCGACTTATTTATGGTTTGTTTTTCTTTATAATGGATAAAGTGGCTGGTGCGACTTATACTCCGGTGCGACTTATAGTCCGGAAAATACGGTAACTGAAATTTCTGATCTAGACAACCAATGATTTATAAAAGAAAATCATGCAAATTATCAGGGGGCCCAAACTTTTGCATACAACTGTAGTTTGCTCTTATGACATGTTGATTTAATCTGGTGAGTTAGAAGATGTCATTTGTAGTTTTTGTGATCCTCTACAAAAGGTGGCTGGGATGCACTCACTCATCTTATCCACATTTCTGCTGTTCAAGCTCTGTGTTGTATTTTCAGTGGGTCAATGATTTAGAAACAAGATGAATGCCTCTTCAAACAGTATGGAAGATTCCAGAAGAATCCATAAACTGGTTCACAGTAACTCATTTTAAAAGCTTTTGGTTGCCAAAGCTATGTTCACTTATCTCTGGCAGAAAAACCAGCTAGAGGTCATTACAGCAGAATCCCTGTTATCTGCAGCGGCAGACTGTAGGTGACGACGTGAGACGTCGTCATGTTTATACCATCAACACAGACAGTAATTTGCATTAACATCTCAATGAAAATAATGGAACATCCGGTTTACAGTCTCTCACTTACAGCCGACATTTGAACACAGCATAAGGTATAATTAGTGGTGAATTGGTCTACTACCACTATTTAGTTTCATGATTTAGAAGCTCTTATTTCCTGACTGTTCCACATTGTTTAAGCAGGCAGTCATATTGACATCTGCAAACTGGTGACCCACTGAAAACCCGACACTGAATAACAACCTGAAATAAATTCACCTTTCAATTCTTACTTTTATTTTTCAGTTCATATATAAAAGCCACGTCCCTTGGTTAAGGACCTGCTCTAAAGTTGGCATGTTTTACCCTCAATGCCCTTCCTGATCCAACTCCAGCTGAACAAAGAAAACTGTCATGGGAAAGCTTGACCCCACAATCTTCTTGATGTGATGCATGAGAGCTAACCACTGCACACGGAAATAAAGTACAAGTTATTGTTGACTTAACACATTGTGTGATAAAATGGAAATGTGTAACTGGTGAAAACTGAGTTTGAAAGTTTTTAGCCATGCTGTATGTAAACTCACAGGCCCAACTATAAAATGTCAATCAGGGCTGCCATTTTGCAAATTTTCACCATCTGGGTTGGGCAGCCCCAGATGTCATGCAATGGTGCAGAAAATCAACATATCCCAGCAAAGGGTAAACGGGAGGGAAAGGAATATATGGCTGTAGATCTGTCTCATAAGTTTTATTTTTTATATATATATTTATATATATATATATATATATATATATATATATAAAATAAAAGTGTGTGTGTTATTTCCTGTGAACTTGTCCTTTATTTGCACAGGATTTTTAAGCAGATTCAAATTTGAAATATTCTCATTGAGATTAAATCACTCTAGGAAAAAAAAACCTAAGGATAATGCAAACTTTTCTGTTGAATGACACTGCAAAATTAATATATATAAATAGCAACTCATCTGAGAAAATGTCATTGTGAATGCCCAACCTTTGTGTTTTCACTATTATGAGATGTTCAGTTGGCATATATGTCTGTAAGGTAGAATATATAAGGACTATACTTACTCTTAAAAGTAAAAATGAAATAAAAAATATATAAAACATACTGCAACTCATTTTTTTCCTGATAATGACACTGATAATATAGAACCCATCCAAAAAAGGGGCATTTTTGACAAAAGCACACTTTACTGTGATTTCAGACGGGCTGATACTGGGGCTTTAACAGGTGTTTATGCTTAGTTTGTCTTATTTACCTGATACATCTACACAATGTGTGACATAAGGTCTAAGAGACAGATCTGACCACTCATACGGTGCATCCAGAAAGTATTCACAGCGCTTCAATTTTTTCCATTTTTTTATGTTGCAGCCTTTTTCCAAAATGGCATCAATTCATAATTCTACTCAAGAACCCATAATAACAACATGAAAAAAATGTTTTTTTTGGTTGCAAATTTATAAAAACACGTCCATAAGTATTCACAGCCTTTCCTCAATACTTTGTTGATGCACCTTTGGCAGCAATTCCAGCCTCAAGTCTTCTTGAATATGATGCCATAAGCTTGGTGCACCTATCTTTGGGTAGTTTGATTGATTCCTCTTTGCAGCACCTCTCAAATTCCATCAGGTTGGATGTGGAGCGTCGGTGCACAGATATTTTCAGATCTCTCCAGAGATGTTCAGTCAGATTCAGGTCTGGCCTCTGGCTGGGCCACTCAGGGACATTCACATAGTTGTCCTGAAGCCACTCCTTTGATATCTTGGCTGTGTGCTTTGGGTCATTGTCCTGCTGAAAGATGAACCGTCGCCCCAGTCTGAGGTCAAGAGCGCTCTGCAGCAGGTTTTCATCCAGGATTTCTCTGTACATTGCTGCATTCATCTTTCCCTCAATACTGACTAGTCTCAGTTCCTGCTGCTGAAAAACATCCCCACAGCATGATGCTGCCACCACCACGACATGCACCATTAACTGTAGGACCTTATATGTAGACAGGTGTGCGTCTTTCCAAATCAAGTCCAATCAACTGAATTTACCAACAGGTGGACTACAATTACGCTGTAGAAACATCTCAAGGATGATCAGTGGCACAGGAGGCACCTGAGCTCAATTTTGAGCTTCATGGCAAAGGCTGGAAAACTTATAGTAAAGTCTTGGCTGCTACCTTGTTTTTCCACTCGGTGTTACCACAGCACATCCAAGGTGGATCTGCATGTTGATTTGGCACAAGTAGGATGCCAGATGGCCTTTGTAACGCAACTCCACATTACATAGAGAAATGTGGCATGGGTGGGGTTTAAACTGGGAAGCTTCTGCAATGAAACCAAGCGCACTAATTACTTGGCCACCACCCCTGCCTAAAGGCTGACATTTCTTTCCTTTTTTTTTTTTCATAAATGTGTTCAAAGACCAAAAAAAACCAAAAATAAAACAAAAATAAAAACTTTCACATTGTTATTAAGGGGTATTGTGTGTCGAATTTTGAACAAGAAGAAGAAGAACAAAAAGAATTTCACCCACTTTGGAATAAGGCTGTAACAAAATGTGGAAAAAAGTGAAGCACTGACTACTTTCTGGATGGACTGTAGGCTGGATGAGGGCTGCTGGTTAACAGGGTGAGAGATGTATACCTGCACTGAGCCCCCGTGCCTGTCCGCTGCCAGGTGGGAGGTCAGATAGGAGGAGTTTGGCTGGCGAGTGGGCTGCACCTCCCATGCTCCTCGTCGGTCAGAGGCTGCCGTCTGCTCAGGAGGTGGAGGTGAAAAGGGGAATGGGATTGGGGTGTGATGGAAGAGGGAATGGTGATCAAGTAGTTGTGTTAGGAAAGATGGCAGTTGGATGTGCAAGGTCAGGTAGCATGCAAAGCAGAGCATGAGAAATAAAGGAAAATAAAAGCAAAAATAAATTATTTAAAATCAATGTGGGACTTCGGCCGGAAACATGGGCCAGTAATTATTAAGCCACAAAACACAATCACAGTGGTTGCAATTCTCAAACTTTGATTCTCATGCTCACTGAAATATGCACATGAAATAAAAAATAAATTAAACTCCATGCTGGCTGTATGGCAATACACAACCACAGATCAGAACCAAATTATACAGGAAATCCTCCATAAAATCTGCTCTCTCCTCCTCTGGTGGACTTTACCTAATTGCATGTGTTGTTGGTGTATGGTGGCCTTCTGCAGGACAAAAGCATCTTGAATAAATGCTTTGGTTCCCAATACCTTGACTGCTCATCTTACCGTGGCAGAGACTTGTAACCTTTAAATTATCACAGGCATTATAAACTTGTTACGTGTTCGAGTGGCAATACTAATTCAATTCTTCAAGCCAAGTGGACTGAAGGTGTTCACCTCAAACACTGCAACTTCTGTCAAAACCGCAGCAAACAATGTAATGTGGACACTTTTTTGTGAATAATTATATTGTGGTGCACCTTTAAAGAAGATGTGGATGCCTATTGTTAATTTCAAGTCACAGAACCTTCTTTGTCACCATTTCTGACAACAGTTATCCAGTTGCCATCTGCTGCTGCAGTCAATATTAGACCTTTTATCCAGTATTAAACTAATCTGAAGCTGTAATCTGTTTCTGTAGCATGAAACGGAAGAGAGCCTCTGATTCACCCTAGATTGAACACTCATCCAACGCAGGTTCCACCACAGGCAAGGCTGGAACCCACCTAAAGTTTAGTAGACTGGGACAATGCAGGTCTAGTGGACAGGCAGCCCTCAAGTGGACACAACCACAATTTAATCCCAGTTGACAAACTGGCAGTTGACCCAGCTGTGCCACACTAACCTGCTCTGTGGCACAGCTGGGTGAGTGTCATTAACAGAGGTCTGTGTCACAGAGTGCTAATATGTAACGTGTGCTTCAATCCTTAAATATTACACCATTCAATAAGTGTCATGACTAATACAACACACATCACAGACATTTTGTGCATGCTCAACCTCGTCACATGGATCCCAATCTCACAAACATACACTTTACATTCACAGTAACTGTCACTGCAATACGCTGTACATTTCTGTTCAAAGTGGCCCTAAAGCGGATTCCCATCACATCACTGTGTAGTGCACGACCGGCTTTAGCTACCACCAAGTTCCTCCCGGTGTGTGGCTGAATGGGTTGAGCAAAATGTGAAGGATCATTGTAAGGCACTTTGAGCATCTACATCAAATGGGAAAGTTCAATAATGAATGAATGAATGAATTTATTCAGCACACAGACAAAAATGACAAATTAGCCTCACAGCAAAAAAAAAAAAAAAATCAATCTGACAAGGCGCCCATGTGATTGAAAGGATGTGGGCAGAAGCACAAGCTTATAAATGCCCACCCCTTTAACCAAAAGAACAAAAAAATGTATATGAATATGTATACATATATACACACCCATGATAATTGATACAAAATTTAAAGTAATCACTAAACTAAGATTCCAAAACACAAACATGCAAACAGCAGTGGACCGTGCAGCCCCCCCCCCAAAAAATAAATAAAATAAAATCGATAAACCTAATTCATCATACTATAATAAGTAATTAAATGATTTTTGAAGAGCCTTTTGAAGCCAACCAAGTTACCGAGCGACTTTATGTTATCCGGGCACAAATTCCAAATATTAACACCTTTAACAGAAACACAATGACTTTTTACTGTAGTTTGAATCTTCAGTTTTTGAAATAATAATGTTCCTTGCAAATTATGACTGGAGTCCCTCATTTTGAACAGGTCCTGGACATGTTGTGGTAAAAGGATATTTTTTACTTTAAACATAATTTGTATTAAGCTATACTCAATCAGATCCCAAAATTTTTAAACATTTAAACAGACGAACAATGGATTTGTAGGCTCATGATATGCTTTCTAATAATTCTTATGGCTTTCTTTTGTAGTAAGAATATTGAATTTGTATTCATTTTGTAGGTGGTTCCCCAACCTTCAATGCAACAGGTCATGTACAGAACTAGTAATGAATGATATAGGGCAACTAATGACCGTTGGGGGAGGAAGCATTGTGCTTTGTACAAAATGGCAATGGCTTTTGCCATTTTTGATTCAACATAATTTATGTGTTTTCCAACTCAATTTCTCATCAATATAAACCCCAAGAAATTTAGTTTCATTTACAAGTTCAATTTCAATATCATGCACTAGTAAATTACTAGATAAATTCCTGGGTTTATTTACAAATATGATACTGTGACGGCCCCTGCGGCTGTCTTAATGTGTTTGTAATCGTTTTACTACAGAGGTCTCAAACCGGTTCCAGAAAGGGCCGAGAGGGTGCAGGCTTTCTGTGCAACCACCCACTCCATTAAGATCACTTTGAGCAGGTGAAATCAGTTAATCAGTGAAATCACCTGCTGGAGTGGGTGATTTCACAGAAAGCCTGCACCCTCTCGGCCCTTTCTGGAACCGGGTTGAGACCTCTGTTTTACTATGTCTGTTGTGTGTTCTGAGGTCCAGGTCACCAGGAGGCGCTGTTGTGGTCCTCTCTGTCTGGTCCTGCCTGGGCTTTTTTCATCACGCTATGTTTTTGTTTTTCTTTTCCTTTTTCTTATTTTAATAATAAATATTTGTTATTGGTTTTAAACAACCCGTTGCTTCTGTGTGTGCCTCTGAAGTTTTGTTGCGGCTTGTGAGCTGAGTCGTAGCAATACACTTAGTTTTACCAAAATGAAGCGATAATTTATTTGAATCAAACCATTCTTTGAACTTCTGTAGTTCCCTCTCCATCAAGTCAAGAACCTCTTCCAAATGATCCCCACGTGTCATCAGCAAACAAAATGCAACTCACAAATTTTTAAACCAAACATATGTCATTAATATACAAAAGAAACAACAAAGGCCCAAGGACTGAGCCCTGGGGCACCCCACAAGTACACTTCAAAACTTCAGAACTTACCCCACCAACATGAGCATACTGATACCTATTGTGCAGATAACTTGCTATCTAATCATAAGCTAGTCCTCTGATACCATACTTCCAGTTTATCCAGTAATAAGGTGTGATCTATGGTACTGAATACTTTCTGTAAGTCAAAAAAAACAAACAAACAAACAAACAAAAAAACCACACTATACAGTATATTGCTTGTTTTCAATTGCATTTGTAATATGTTCCACAAAATTAATCACCGCCAATGAAGTTGTCTGATTTTTTTTCAAAATCCATATTGTTGCTCAATTAGTATGTGATGTTTAGATATAACATCATTTAACCTCTTAATAATACCTTTTCCAAAAGTTTTGAAAACTGAGGTAACAATGAGTTTGGCCTATAGTTTGAGAAAACATGTTTGTCACCAGAATTGAACAATGGTATTACTTTAGCTATTTTCATTTTGGAATGAAAATCTCCCAGTCATTAATGACAAATTACACATATAAGCTAGAGGCTTAGCAACACAATATTTTTTTAATCAAAAACATGTAAAAGTTTTCGCAATCTGTAGATTTTTTTCCTTTTAGTTTATGAACTATATCAATTATTTCATATTCATTACTTTCTCTGATAAACATTGAATCTGAAGAGTTATTTCTTACTGTACTGTTATCCCAAGAATGTAATTAGAAGGTACTATTGAATTTGCTAAATTTTTCCCACATTAGCAAAATATTTATTAAAATTATTTATTATGGGTTCCTTTTCCTTAACAATTGTTCCAGTATTTGTGTAAAAATATGTTGGATAGTCTTTGATAACTTTTATTTAATAGCTTCCAAGTACCTTTAATGTTTGTTTTATTTTTTTCCAATAAATCACTATCGTACTGCCTTTTGCAAGATCGCATAATGTTGGTAAGCTTGTTTTTGTATGTCTTGTATTTGCTCTCAGCCTGAGTTTTAAGAATTGCTTGTACAATTTTTTTTTCTTCTTACATGCATTCAGCAGTCACTTTGTGATCCAGGGTTTAGCAGCATATCACTCTTTACCAAGTTTTAACATCAATGGACAATGTTTATCGTATAAACTGGAAATGTAAGTCCCTTCGGCTGCTCCCTTGTTTGCACTCGAGGTCACCACAGCAAATCCAAGGTGCATCTGCATGTTGAATTGGTTTTACGCCGGATGGCCTTCCTGACGCAACTCTACATTACATGGAGAAATGTGGCAGGGGTGGGATTTGAACCCGGAACCTTCTGCACTGAAACCAAGCGCATTAACCATTTGGCCACCACCCCTATCATATAAACTGGAAATAATCAAGATAAATGATTCACATGATTGATCAATATCCTCGGTGTAAGTGTCATGCCCGTTTTGGTGCATTAAAGCCGTTCTAAGTTTTGCCATAGATTCCTCTGTTATTTTCCTTTTGAAATTTGTGATTTCGGTATGTTCAATTTTGTCAACTAAGGAATTATAAGCAACGAAGACTGGCAAGTGATCATTAATGTCACTAATAAGCAACCCACCCATTAAACTCCCAACAATGACATTTGTTAGTATATTATCAATGAGTGTCTGAGTTTGTAGTAATCCTAGTTGGATGTGTTATTACTGGATACAGTCCCATACAAAACACAGAGTCTAAAAATTCAGCTATTTGTATTTGACTATGAGGACTAAGAAAATCTATGTTGAAGTCTCCACAGACATACAAAAGCTTATTATTTTTAACTGAGTAGTACAATTCCGGCAATTTCTCCACAAAAGTATTGATGCTAGAACTGGGAACTCTATAGATGCAACTTATAATTATGTTTTTGGATTTTTCACATGTAACACATTCAATAACGTTGTCCAAAGAAAAGGACATATTGTGAACAATTTCACAGTGATGGCTAGATCTAACAGAGTGCAACACCTCCACCCTGTTTATTCACCCTATTTTTGGCAAAAAAAAAAAAAATAAATTATAACCCTCAAACTGGACAGAGTCAACATACTCATCTTTTAACCACGTCTCAGTCACTGCAATATCTGAAAAACATTCAACACAATATGACGCCTATCTATCAAAAGCACATTAAACCTGTCAACAGTCATGGCTATTATTCAACCAGGGAGAAATACATGTGTAAGCTGTGTACACTGTCTACACATGTATACAGTCTTGAATTCTAATAAATACAGTCAACTACGTAAGTATTTAGACAACTTTTGTGATTTTGCCCTGTGTTTAGAGGTAGTTAATGATTTTCTTCTTATAGCCGCTTGTGGGGTCTCTCTTCAGACACTCGTATGTATTGGAGTCACTGAGCAAGTTGTTCATCTTGGCCTCGTAGTCTGATGTGTTCAACACAGAGCCCTACAGGTGCCCACAACTACAGACGGAAGGGCTAAAGAACAACAACTTGTCCAGAAAGCCCTCACAGTATGTAGGTACCCATGATGGTCCCTGGATAAAGTGCAGAAGTCCCAGAGAACAAAGACACCAGACAGACAGGAGACGGAGACAAGAAGAAGAGTGTCTCTCCCTTATTTAGCAGGAGTAGGGGAAAAACTACAGAGGATCTTCAGACAACACAAAATCCCAGTTTACTTTAAACCTGTTAACACCTTGAGACAGAAATTAGTTCACCCTAAGGACAGGATCCCTAGTTACAAACAGAGCAATGTAGTGTATTCTATCAGATGCCAGGAAAACTGTAACGAAACACTAAATAGGCAAGACTAAACAACAGTTACACAAAAGGCTATACCAGCACCTCAGAGAGGGCGCCAGTGGACCTCAGTCTGCAGTTCATCTCCGCCTTAACGGCACTAACCACACGTTTGAGGACAAGGAAGTTAAAATCTTAGCCAGAGAAAGGAAATGGTTTGAGAGAGGAGTGAAGGAGGCATTTTATGTGAAACAGTTGAAACCCAGCCTTAACCAGGGAGGGGGTCTGAGACACGTTTTGTCCCCCATTTACAATGGGGTACTCAGGTCTCAGTGGTGGGCACAGATAACCAAAAAATTAACTTTGATAACAGATAATCAGATAACTGAAAAGTTATCTTTGATAAAGATAAACCGATAAACCACCCAAAAATGTATTGGAAGTTACAGATAACCGATAAATTCCAGTGTTGTCTCCGGTACATTTGCAACTACTAACAAGCTGAATTTGAGTTTTAACACCACGATCGCTTTTGTAATCGACAAAAGACGCAAACAATGAATCAGCATTTCTATGTTTGAACATGCTGCCCCCTGCTGGAAGCTACATGGCTACAGCACTGAAGCACCCTGAGAGCAGTCACAAAGCCAGCTCTCTACCAATCACAATGCTCGGGTCAGGCGGAGGTCTTGAAAAATAAAGGCATCCTGACTTATGGTTTTGTGTGAATACTGATAGAATAACTCCATTAATGTCAATTCTGTCATATGTACAAAGTTAAAACATATATGTTTTAATGTTGAATAATGCACTAATTCTGAGGTTTTGCAACAAACAGATCACAAAGGATTCTGGGTAAAATGTGCCTCTGCTAAACAGTGATTGGTTCAATCATTCATTATGTAAACCAACACGTTAATGTGATGTGTGTCGTGTGTTGGTGTTTACAGATAATTGAGATAAATGTGCTTTTGTAAAATATTCCATTTTTTATTTGTAAAAACAGTCATTTTTACGGAGCCCTGGAAGTGTCATCGCAAAATGTTTTACAAGTGAAGAGAATGTGCGCACGTTTTATGATGTTGTAAAACGTGCATTCAATATTGTTGACATAAATGTTGGCTTTACACTGTGCAAGAGAATTTTTTGGACCGAGTTTCAGGTTAATCGCGTCCTGCATTGTGTAGTGTACATGAAGTAACAAGCTTCGTTTAACATCTGATGACCACCTCCTGATCGTCGATCGTATGGTCGAATGAAAATCAAGTGTCCAACCGTGCCTGTGCAAACACCGCAGAGCTGTCTTGTAATGTTTTTTTTGTTGTTGTTTTGTTTTTAAACTTAATTTGTAAAAAAAAGCCATTTGCAAAGCCAAAAAGGTGATTTGACAACACTGCCATCTACTGTTGCCCAGACGCTTAGCACTTAGGGCGAATACTGCCATGAACACCACTGGACAGTAGATGGCAGTAGAGGCCTTGAAATCTTTCCAAAACAAAATCCCAGATAATCCGTCTGCTACATTAAGATGCGTGGAATTTAACAAACACAAATACAATAACGTCTATAAACCAAGATAATATATTCACAAGAGTTTTAGGCACTAGAGTTTAATGCTGCTGTCCGTGGAGCCTGAACAGTGTCTGAAATGCATTTGTCCTGTCGTGAACACCCTGTCCTACCCATAATGAACTGCTGGGCTCAGCATGTGCTCACACAACCTTAAAAATTAGCACATTATTTTAAAACTAAAATATATATCTGATATTTTCACTTTATAAAACTTCAGACATGACAGTAATTTTAAATAACTTGTCCAAAATTAGTTTTGTTAAAATTTGAACCATAAGTTAAAAATGTATGCCTCTGGATGACTTGGGTGATATTGCCAGCGTATCAGTATGGTGTTAAAGGAAATTATTATTTTTTTTTTTTGGTGACTAGTTCTCCTTTGCCTGCAGAGGTAGAATGGTTTTTCCTGGAAGTATCTCTCTACTATTTGCAGAGGGTAGAACTATATACATCTATTAAGAAACTTTTAACAGGTAGGTCTCAACTAATTTTAAAAATGTTTGCTGTTCAGCTGGGTTTACTGCATTATCGGAGGACAATTCATCGGAAGATAATTAGTCCCATAATGGTTTTTAAAGTTATCTAAAAAGATAATCCGATATCGAAAACATTATCTTCGATAATTATCTGTTATCGGATTATCGGAAGTGTGCCCACCACTGTCAGGTCTAAGCAGTTTCAGTCTTTTGTTCATGGTAATGAGTTATTTACGTCATCAGGAGACTCGTCAGGAGAGGGGTCAGTCCCATCGTTAGGAGGGACAGCTGCCCTGTCATTAGGAGGGTGCTAACTAGAGCACAATAGATGCTAATTAAAGCTGTTGTTTAGTCACTAGCCAACAGCAGTCTGCCTCTCCGTAGGAGGGGCTGGTTAGGTTTAAAACTCCAGCTTTTGTGGCTTCTGTTTGTTCTTCTCTACAAGGGTCAAGATAGAAGTCAGACTACCAGAACAAGAATTTTAGCTGAGGAAGCTTCTGCGATTTGAAGCGAAACATCCTCTCATCAAGCAACCCAGTCCAGTCGAAGATTTATGCTTCTCTACTATCCTAGTCAATTGATGCAATATTAACTGATTTCATCGTTACTTTGTATTTGTCTGCTCTGACTGTTGATTCAGTTCATAAAGTTTGCGGTGTTGCTGTGGAGGATGCGCCCATTTTAGTGGGGAGTGGAGCGACCAGTGAAAAAAACATTTTCTAAAGCAGGGGCCCGGTGCAGAGCCAGCACGTTCATTTCTGACAGGTCTTCATGCCCAAACGAGCAAAGTCCAGTGCTGTCCACCAATAACACTCCTCATACATTGAGGAAAATAAGTATTTGAACACCCTGCGGTTTTGCAAGTTCTCCCACTTAGAAATCATGGATTTTGTCTGAAATTTTCATCTTAGGTGCATGTCCACTGTGAGAGACAATCTAAAAAAATAAAAATAAAAAATCTGGAAAGCACAATGTATGAGTTTGTAATAATTTATTAAAAAGGCTGGGATAAACACTACACAAGAATACAATACACAGGAGATGACACTAGAAATAGAAACCCAGATATAAATTAAGCACCAGAATTTAACAGAATTGTTAAATCCCAGCCTTGGGCTCCCAAGGCTGGGATGGACTACAGGATAACAGGCAAGCAGCTTGGTAGAAGACAACAACTGTTATGATTATTTATTAGAAAGTGGAAGAAACACAAGATGACTGTCAATCTCCCTCGGTCTGGGATTCAATGCAAGATCTCACTTTGTGGGGTAAGGATGATTCTGAGAAAGCCAGAACTACACAGGAGGACCTGGTCAATGACCTGAAGAGAGCTGGGACCACAGTCACAAAGATTACATTAGTAACACATGATGCTGTCATGGTTTAAAATCCTGCAGGGGGCAGCAAGGTCCCCCTGCTCAAGCCAGCACATGTCCAGGCCCATTTGAAGTTCACCAGTGACCATCTGGATGATCCAGAGGAGGCATGGGAGAAGGTCATGTGGTCAGATGAGACCAGAATAGAGCTTTTTGGAATCAACTCCACTTACCATGTTTAGAGGATGAGAACAACCCCAAGAAAACCATCCCAACCGTGAAGCATGGGGGTGGAAACATCATACTCTGGGGGTGCTCTTCTGCAAAGGGGACTGGACGACTGCACCGTATTGAAGGGAGGATGGATGGGGTCATGTATTGTGAGATTTTGGCAAACAACCTCCTTCCCTCAGTAAGAGCATTAAAGATGGGTCATGGCTGGATCTTCCAGCATGACAATGACCCCAAACACACAGCCAGGGCAACTAAGGAGGGGCTCCGTAAGAAGCATTTCAAGGTCCTGGAGTGGCCTGGCCAGTCTCCAGACCTGAACTCAATAGAAAATCTTTGGAGTGAGCTGAAACTCCAAACCTGGATCTAGAGAAGATCTGTATGGAGGAGTGGACCAAAATCCCTGCTGCAGTGTGTGAAAACCTGGTGAAAAACTACAGGAAATGTTTGACATCTGTAATTGCAAACAAAGGCTACTGTACCAAGTATTAGCATTGATTTTCACAGGTGTTCAAATACTTATTTGCAGCAGTAACATACAAATAAATTATTAAAAAAAAAAAAACATACATTGTGATTTCCAGATTTTTTTTTTTTTTTTTAGATTATGTCTCTCACAGTGGACATGCACCAAAGATGAAAATTTCAGACCCCTCCATGATTTCTAAGTGGGAGAACTTGCAAAACCGCAAGGTGTTCAAATACTTATTTTCCTCACTGTAAGTAGGTTCGCAAGTCACTATACTCTATGCACAGGAGCACAATGGTGCATAAGAGGACAAAGGAACTGAACTGCACACCAAAATTAACATAAATAGAACAGAGTAATAAATGCTAAAGCTTGAATAACAAAGGTCTGCACCACGTTTTAACACCTTCCACATAATTTTCAAACAGAAAGGGTGTTTTACAGCGACAAGTAGTCGCTATGCTGCCAACTAGGCAGGGCCAAAATAGACGAAGTCTTATTTATGCAAATGCTGAGTGATGTAACAAGGTGGCTGCCAATCAGAGTAACAGGACCTTGATGATACATGATGCGCATCATTTGTTATATTTATAGTTATTTATATTTCATGTTTAAAGTGTAAAATATCAAACATCAATTAAATTTGTCATAAGGGTTTGAAAATAAAATGTTTGAAGTTACTGCTTATATATAAACCATCTGCAGCTATACTGGTATAGTAAATGTTTTTTAGTCTCCAATATCGGTATTGTATCCCCGCCAACCCCATCCCCCCAAAAAGTCCATATTGGCCGGGCTCTACTTTTTCTCGTAGATGCCGCCAGTACTTACCATACCAGTCACTATAATTTCCAGTGATATACATCTGCTTCATGCATCGTGTGGAGCATTAAATCAGCCACTTTTCCCCAAATGACTCTGCACTCATTTGTGCCACCATGTGGGCAGTGCATGTTTGTGCCTCCTGTAAACACAGGGACCTCTGTTTGCTGCATGGCCATGACTTTAAGACAATAAAACAGCTCCAGTCTGGGCTCAAATGTCCTGTGAGGTTTCTGGAAAAAAATAAAGCTGAAATTTCAAATCACTCTATACTAACTCCTTTTCTATTCCGCTCCATATGAAACTGTTTAACTGGTGATCGAACAGACAACATTGGCAAGATGCACAGTCTGTCCAATTACAGGGGCTTCAATCGCTACAGTCCACCATCACAGCTGTCACACATCTTTATAAAAATGCGACATTTAATGGTGCCATGAAATACCCCTCATTTCTCTGTATGCATATGAACTGCAAACAGACATAATAGTGTAAAAATGTATTGTCATGGTGAAACATTTTTGAAGTACTGTATTTTCTGGAGTATAAGAGTCTTTGAGGTCATGCGGCTTGTACTCTGGTGCAACTTATATACTGAAAATCACAAGTTTGTAACTAATAATAGTAATAATAATAATAACTATTTCTACAGGGGTTTCTCAGTAATCAAAGCACTAAACAAAATACACTCCAATAATAAAACAATAAATGGCAATAATAAAAAGTACATGCACAAAATTCACAAAATTCACAAATTAAAGAAGCCATAGCAGAAAAATGTGCAACTTATCGTCTAGTGGGACTTATACTCCATAAAATACGGTAATTACTGCATAAGCCTTGATGAAACCTTACAGTGACATTAAAGCAGCAAACAATTCTCTCCACAACTGTATACTGACCAAAACTAGCTACTAATCTTATTAATTACTAACAGTCAATCTTAGCTGATCTGTTAAATTATTAGCTTATTGTTGAATCATCTCTTCCTTGTCTCACTCATGACCTAGAATGAGATTTTCTGATTACTGTGTCACTGTAGAGCTACAAGGCAACACCTCTGTGGGAGGTTCTTTAAAGTATTTTTAAGTTTAAAGCAAAGTATTTTAATGTTTGTGCTTCCTTGTCCTGCTCTCACATTTACACGACATCCGTGGTGACTCACCCACACGTGATGTAGCTGCAGCAACTTGCAGTCGCCATCGTAAATTTGTAAATTTTTGATATGTTTTATGTCGCACAGACCAGCAGCTATGTTTATGACTTTATATTGTGCAATGTTCGATTCCACAAACAATTTTTTCCCCTTTACCAACTTTACTTGCTGATTTCAATGTAGAAAAGCCTGGTGTCACAGCTACGCCACAGTATGTTAACACATCCATCCAGACCCGGTGTGGTCTACAGTACCTTAATTGAGAGAGCGGCGTCAGAACATGGTGCCATTTTGGTTCCAACTGCACTCAACTACTGAATGAACTTTTAATTTTTTCAACATTTTTAAAAAAATCATTTAACCACATACAGCAACAGATCCAGGTACAGGTGCTATCAAAATAAAAGTACAAATAGTTAAACTATCAAATTTACAATTTATGATGATTTATTTAATTAATTTAAAGCCTGATTTATGCAGCTGCAGCTCTGTAACTCTGTGTCATACAGTGACATGCGTAACAGTTTAAAAGTTCTCCGTCTCTGGATTATGTTTTATTCTGGACTAATTTGACCCTCAAGCTTTTCTTTCAACAATCATCACCTCCAAATCAAAGGTAAACTGTACAATTTCCTCTTTTACTGACTTCGTGCTGTAAATATGCAGACTTTTCAGATCCATTTATCAGCGTGTGCACTGCAAAAACTACTGTAATATGATGGGAGACGAAGGAGTGAAAGCAGAAAAGTGTCAAATCACAGCCTTTTGTGTCTGATTTAACAGGTGCACATCAGGCTGCAGGTCCGAGTCTGAACACGGTGTGAAAGAAATAAATGGTCGGACTTTTAATCACAGAAATGACTCCAGTCCCACTTTCCTCAAATCGGCAAGTGTCAGAGCTGAAGTTTAATTTGTACATCTGTTACTGTGCACGTACAGACTGCTTGGGAGACATTGGGCGTCATTTGCTGCTATCGACAGATCTGTGTGTGGTCTTCGGAGTGAGATTGCATCAGAATTTTGGCTCTCTGTTGGGACTGTTTACACAGAGTCTGCTACCTGCTGCTTTGGACTTGAAGTCTTTTTCAAGACTTTTTTTTAATTTTTACTTTTTTACTTTTTTACCTTTTTACTTTTTTTTTTTACTTTTTTACTGTGCTCCAACGCCTAAGGAAGACCTCTAACAGTCGAAACATCGCGACGGAGCACTTTTATCAGCTAACTTTCATCAGCGTTGGCAAGCTAACTAGCTTGCTAACGCTTTCGTTTTTATTTATTTATTTTTTTATTTATTTTTTGGCACTGTTGTCGTGCGTTATCTGTGCTGCTCCACAGCGTGTTTGGTCGATTTTTATTTTATTTTAGCACCGTTGTCGTGCGTTCGCTGTTGTCGTGTGTTGCCTGTGCTGCTTCATGGCCTGTTTGGTGCCTTGATTGGGGCACTCCTTCTGCTGAATCACCTCTAAATTATTTACACATTATTCACTTTGTGTGTTTTTAGGAATCCGCTAGGTTGCGTAGCTACTAGCTCTTAGCCAATTTAGCATGGCGGCTTCTCCTGTCTCTCCCGTACTTTTCTGCTCTGGGTGTGAAATGTTTAGTTATTCCTCGGCCTCCTTTAGCAGTCAATCAATCAATCAATCAATTTTTTTTTATATAGCGCCAAATCACAACAAACAGTTGCCCCAAGGCGCTTTATATTGTAAGGCAAGGCCATACAATAATTATGTAAAACCCCAACGGTCAAAACGACCCCCTGTGAGCAAGCAGTAACGGTACTTGTAATAAGTGCAGCTTATTCGTAGCTTTGGAGGCCAGGCTGGGCGAATTGGAGACTCGGCTCCGCACCGTGGAAAATTCTACAGCTAGCCAGGCCCCTGTAGTCGGTGCGGACCAAGGTAGCTTAGCCGCCGTTAGTTCCCCCCTGGCAGATCCCGGGCAGTCGGGAAAGCAGGCTGACTGGGTGACTGTGAGGAGGAAGCGTAGCCCTAAACAGAAGCCCCGTGTACACCGTCAACCCGTTCACATCTCTAACCGTTTTTCCCCACTCGACGATACACTCGCCGAGGATCAAACTCTGGTTATTGGCGACTCTGTTTTGAGAAATGTGAAGTTAGCGACACCAGCAAACATTGTCAATTGTCTTCCGGGGGCCAGAGCAGGCGACATCGAAGGACATTTGAAATTGCTGGCTAAGGCTAAGCGTAAATTTGGTAAGATTGTAATTCACGTCGGCAGTAATGACACTCGGTTACGCCAATCGGAGGTCACTAAAATTAACATTAAATCGGTGTGTAACTTTGCAAAAACAATGTCGGACTCTGTTGTTTTCTCTGGGCCCCTCCCCAATCAGACCGGGAGTGACATGTTTAGCCGCATGTTCTCCTTGAATTGCTGGCTGTCTGAGTGGTGTCCAAAAAATGAGGTGGGCTTCATTGATAAATGGCAAAGCTTCTGGGGAAAACCTGGTCTTGTTAGGAGAGACGGCATCCATCCCACTTTAGATGGAGCAGCTCTCATTTCTAGAAATCTGGCCAATTTTCTTGGATCCTCCAAACTTTGACTGTCCAGCGTTGGGACCAGGAGGTAGAGCTGTGGTCTTATACACCTCTCTGCAGCTTCTCTCCCCCTGCCATCCCCTCATTACCCCATCCCCGTAGAGATGGTGCCTCCTCCCAGACCACCAATAACCAGCAAAAATCTATTTAAGCATAAAAATTCAAAAAGAAAAAATAATATAGCACCTTCAATTGCACCACAGACTGTCAGAATGCTCGTAGCACGGGCCGTGGCGGAGGATTAGCAGCAATCTTCCATTCCAGCTTATTAATTAATCAAAAACCCAGACAGAGCTTTAATTCATTTGAAAGCTTGTCTCTTAGTCTTGTCCATCCAAATTGGAAGTCCCAAAAACCAGTTTTATTTGTTATTATCTATCGTCCACCTGGTCGTTACTGTGAGTTTCTCTGTGAATTTTCAGACCTTTTGTCTGACTTAGTGCTTAGCTCAGATAAGATAATTATAGTGGGCGATTTTAACATCCACACAGATGCTGAGAATGACAGCCTCAACACTGCATTTAATCTATTATTAGACTCTATCGGCTTTGCTCAAAAAGTAAATGAGTCCACCCACCACTTTAATCATATTTTAGATCTTGTTCTGACTTATGGTATGGAAATAGAAGACTTAACAGTATTCCCTGAAAACTCCCTTCTGTCTGATCATTTTTTAATAACATTTACATTTACCCTGATGGACTACCCTGCAGTGGGGAATAAGTTTCATTACACTAGAAGTCTTTCAGAAAGCGCTGTAACTAGGTTTAAAGATATGATTCCTTCTTTATGTTCTCTAATGTCATATACCAACACAGAGCAGAGTAGCTACCTAAACTCTGTAAGGGAGTTAGAGTATCTCGTCAATAGTTTTACATCCTCTTTGAAGACAACTTTGGATGCTGTAGCTCCTCTGAAAAAGAGAGCTTTAAATCAGAAGTGTCTGACTCCGTGGTATAACTCACAAACTCGTAGCTTAAAGCAGATAACCCGTAAGTTGGAGAGGAAATGGCGTCTCACTAATTTAGAAGATCTTCACTTAGCCTGGAAAAAGAGTTTGTTGCTCTATAAAAAAGCCCTCCGTAAAGCTAGGACATCTTTCTACTCATCACTAATTGAAGAAAATAAGAATAACCCCAGGTTTCTTTTCAGCACTGTAGCCAGGCTGACAAAGAGTCAGAGCTCTATTGAGCTGAGTATTCCATTAACTTTAACTAGTAATGACTTCATGACTTTCTTTGCTAACAAAATTTTGACTATTAGAGAAAAAATTACTCATAACCATCCCAAAGATGTATCGTTATCTTTGGCTGCTTTCAGTGATGCCGGTATTTGGTTAGACTCTTTCTCTCCGATTGTTCTGTCTGAGTTATTTTCATTAGTTACTTCATCCAAACCATCAACATGTTTATTAGACCCCATTCCTGCCAGGCTGCTCAAGGAAGTCCTACCATTATTTAATGCTTCAATCTTAAATATGATCAATCTATCTTTGTTAGTTGGTTATGTACCACAGGCCTTTAAGGTGGCAGTAATTAAACCATTACTTAAAAAGCCATCACTTGACCCAGCTATCTTAGCTAATTATAGGCCAATCTCCAACCTTCCTTTTCTCTCAAAGATTCTTGAGAGGGTAGTTGTAAAACAGCTAACTGATCACCTGCAGAGGAATGGTCTATTTGAAGAGTTTCAGTCAGGTTTTAGAATTCATCATAGTACAGAAACAGCATTAGTGAAGGTTACAAATGATCTTCTTATGGCTTCGGACAGTGGACTTATCTCTGTGCTTGTTCTGTTGGACCTCAGTGCTGCTTTTGATACTGTTGACCATAAAATTTTATTACAGAGATTAGAGCATGTCATAGGTATTAAAGGCACTGCGCTGCGGTGGTTTGAATCATATTTGTCTAATAGATTACAGTTTGTTCATGTAAATGGGGAATCTTCTTCACAGACTAAAGTTAATTATGGAGTTCCACAAGGTTCTGTGCTAGGACCAATTTTATTCACGCTTCCCTTAGGCAGTATTATTAGATGGTATTGCTTAAATTTTCATTGTTACGCAGATGATACCCAGCTTCATCTATCCATGAAGCCAGAGGATACGCACCAATTAGCTAAACTGCAGGATTGTCTTACAGACATAAAGACATGGATGACCTCTAATTTCCTGCTTTTAAACTCAGATAAAACTGAAGTTATTGTACTTGGCCCCACAAATCTTAGAAGCATGGTGTCTAACCAGATCGTTACTCTGGATGGCATTTCCCTGATCTCTAGTAATACTGTGAGAAATCTTGGAGTCATTTTTGATCAGGATATGTCATTCAAAGCGCATATTAAACAAATATGTAGGACTGCCTTTTTGCATTTACGCAATATTTCTAAAATCAGAAAGGTCTTGTCTCAGAGTGATGCTGAAAAACTAATTCATGCATTTATTTCCTCTAGGCTGGACTATTGTAATTCATTATTATCAGGTTGTCCTAAAAGTTCCCTAAAAAGCCTTCAGTTGGTTCAGAATGCTGCAGCTAGAGTACTGACGGGGACTAGCAGGAGAGAGCATATCTCACCCGTGTTGGCCTCTCTTCATTGGCTTCCTGTTAATTCTAGAATAGAATTTAAAATTCTTCTTCTTACTTATAAGGTTTTGAATAATCAGGTCCCATCTTATCTTAGGGACCTCGTAGTACCATATTACCCCATTAGAGCGCTTCGCTCTCAGACTGCGGGCTTACTTGTAGTTCCTAGGGTTTGTAAGAGTAGAATGGGAGGCAGAGCCTTCAGCTTTCAGGCTCCTCTCCTGTGGAACCAGCTCCCAATTCAGATCAGGGAGACAGATACCCTCTCTACTTTTAAGATTAGGCTTAAAACTTTCCTTTTCGCTAAGGCTTATAGTTAGGGCTGGATCGGGTGACCCTGGACCATCCCTTGGTTATGCTGCTTTAGACGTAGATTGTGGGGGGGTTCCCATGATGCACTGTTTCTTTCTCTTTTTGCTCCGTAAGCATCACTCTGCATTTAATCATTAGCGATCGATCTCTGCCCCCCTCCACAGCATGTCTTTTTCCTGTTTTTTTCCCTCAGCCCCAACCAGTCTCAGCAGAAGACTGCCCCTCCCTGAGCCTGGTTCTGCTGGAGGTTTCTTCCTGTTAAAAGGGAGTTTTTCCTTCCCACTGTGGCCAAGTGCTTGCTCATAGGGGGTCGTTTTGACCGTTGGGGTTTTTTATAATTATTGTATGGCCTTGCCGTACAATATGGAGCGCCTTGGGGCAGCTGTTTGTTGTGATTTGGCGCTATATAAGAAAAAAGTTGATTGATTGATTGGGGTTTTTAATGGAAATACATTGAGATCAGACGGGACATTTTATCAGATGCGAGTAAAAATCCATTGTACAAAATCCGTTATATACTGTTTATTACATGGAAAACAATACAAAAACTTTGGGACTTTATTTGTCTGGTGACTGTGAATATCTGGTTTATACGATGACGGTTTAGGTGAGTTTTACTGTACATGGGACTGAACAATAAATTTACCGCTCAAAAGTTTGACGAAGATATCGGCTTCCATCCCACACAGCTGACTATTTTCCCAAATTTTTCTTCTGTTCGGATCTGAAGGGAATCTGTACATCTTGAAGCCCTTGTTGTGTCTATTTGTGTCTCCAAATGCACAACAACCCGGCATTTTCAGTGAATAAATAAATAAAATAGCTGGATTTTCATGCAGACATATTAACAGCAAACACTATTTTGAACCCAAGATGGCACTGGGAGTCATGTGACCATCCCCCCCCCCCCCCCCCCCCCGTCACAACTCTCTCAATTAAGGCACACTAGTGTGGGCAGCTTTTACTCATCATAATTAATTATATGTCATCCCCAATACATTAGATATCACCAGCCCAATTAAACTGCACTCTAAATTGTTCTGAACAATACAAAGATCAATGGGAGTTATGATTTGAAAACCACATATGCTTTTTGCTTGCATTAGGAGCAGCGGTTAGCTCCACTGTCTGACTCTGCAAGCTGGCACCTTCCTGTGTGGAGTATGAATTCTCATTCCCACATCTATGAGGAGTCCATCCCACAGTCCACAAGCATATGGGTTAAGACATAACTGGTGACTCTGAATAGTGCACACATGTGAATGTGGGTGGCTGTGTGTATGTGGCAGCCTTGTGATGGACTGGGAAAAATGTACCCTGACTTTCATCCAGCGGATTCCCCCATGATCCTTACAGTCTTGGTTCCTGCACCTTTATACCAGGCTGCATTATTAGGTTTAGAAATTGTGCTGTTGAATCTGAAGAACCCTGTGTTGGTTAAAATCTGTGAACCTCATCGAGTGCCTCCAGTTTGTAACTTCTCAGCCTTCACTGAAACATTTTCATGCCACTTATTAAAAAAAAAAAAAATCTAACAAACACGTGTACCTGATTCCTTATTGGCGGGTGCTGTGATGGCCGGTCCCTGTGAAGATGGCTCTCTCTTGTGACAGCAGATGCCCCAGAGTCGATGTGGACAGAACCCACTGGTGTGGGCTGTGAGGAACAAGAACCAGTTCAATCCTGTGCAATCAGTAATTTAAAATATTTGGCTTCTGTTAGCAAGTGCTACTTACTATTTGTCGTCCCACCCAGTCGTACGTGTAGTCAAAAGTATATCCTTTTCGCTCAAACAGTTCAGTAAACAAGGTTCTCAAATATCCGTAGTCAGGCTTTTCAAAAAAGTCCAAGCGCCTCACGTATCGCAGGTAAGTGGCCATTTCCTCTGGATGACAGCAAACAATGTTTAATTGACAAATGTTCAAATGTAACATCAAAGTGCTGTGCTGTGCAGTGGGTTGACAACTTAAACCTTTGGCTTGGAAAACATTCCAGTATTACCAAGCATCTGCAGATTTCTGCAGCCAAATATGAGCTTCACAACTCCTGAGAGAATCAGCATACCTGGGAAATTCTCACAGAGGACCTCAATGGGGGTGTTTCTTTTTGTGTCTCCAATCTTCTGGTATCGTTCTTTTAACGTGTCAGCCTACAAGATAACACATACGACCAAACATTTTTAAACAGAAGCAGCCAAAAGAATCAATTCAGAATTATTTGCAAAAGTAACAAAAGTGATCATCTGAAATGGAATACGAACACAGTGGTAGTAAAACACTAACAACAGACTTGTGTAATTTAGGACAAAATGCTATGACAACTTTTTTGTGTGTATAAAAATAAATAAATAAATTAAAAAAAAAAAATCACAAACTGGTGTAATGTGCCATGACATTATATTTAATGCTCAAATTAAAACAGTAACTGAGCCAAAGTTGTTTTCATGGTTACTCAGCTAAATAAAGAGGCCATGATGGCAGGACTGAGTGAACGTCAGTACAATTGGAGAAGAACGCACACAGTATTTTCTGGAGTGCAAGTCGCACCGGAGTATACAGTGAGGAAAAAAAGTATCTGAACACCCTGCGATTTTGCAAATTCTCCCACTTAGAAATTATGGAGGGGTCTGAAATTTTCATCTTAGCTGCATGTCGACTGTGAGAGACAATCTAAAAAAAAAAAAAAAAAAAAAAAAAAATCCGGAAATCACAATGTATGATTTTTTTTTTAAATAATTTATTTGTATGTTACTGCTGCAAATAAGTATTTGACCCCCCACCAATCAGCAAGAATTCTGTCTCTCACAGACCTGTTAATTTTTCTTTAAGAAGCCCTTATTCTGCACTCTTTACCTGTATTAATTGCACCTGTTTGAACTTGTTACCTGTATAAAAGACACCTATTCACTCACTCAATCACACTCCAACCTGTCCACCATAGCCAAGACCAAAGAGCTGTCTAGAAACACCAGGGACAAAACTGTAGACCTGCACAAGGCTGGGATGGACTACAGGACAACAGGCAAGCAGCTTGGTAGAAGACAACAACTGTTATGATTATTTATTAGAAAGTGGAAGAAACACAAGATGACTGTCAATCTCCCTCGGTCTGGGATTCCATGCAAGAGCTCACTTTGTGAGGTAAGAATGATTCTGAGAAAGCCCAGAACTACACAGGAGGACCTGGTCAATGACCTGAAGAGAGCTGGGACCACAGTCACAAAGATTACGTCAGTAACACATGATGCTGTCATGGTTTAAAATCCTGCAGGGTAGCAAGGTCCCCCTGCTCAAGCCAGCACATATCCAGGCCCGTTTGAAGTTCACCAGTGACCATTTGGTTGATCCAGAGGAGGCATGGGAGAAGGTCATGTGGTCAGATGAGACCAGAATAGAGCTTTTTGGAATCAACTCCACTTACCATGTTTAGAGGATGAGAACAACCCCAAGGTTTAAAAAAAAAAAATCATACATTGTGATTTCCGGATTTTTTTTTTTAGATTATGTCTCTCAGCCAGTACATTCTGAGTGCCGGTCCCAAGCCCAGATAAATGAGGAGGGTTGCATCAGGAAGGGCATCCGGCGTAAAACAAGCCAACCCAACTATGCAGACTCAGAATCAAATTCCCATACCGGATCGGTCGCGGCCCGGGTTAACAACGTCCGCCACCGGTGCTATTGCCCAACAGGGTGCCGGTGGAAATTGGGCTACTGCTGGGCGAAGACGACAAAGAAGAGGAGGAAAACACTGCCACGAACAGCGGGAGAAGAAGAAAACTAGAAGGGTGGAAATGAGAGTGGGGACTTTGAATGTTGGTACTATGACTGGTAAAGGGAGAGAGCTGGCTGATATGATGAGAGGAGAAAGGTAGACATATTGTGTGTGCAAGAGACCAAGTGGAAGGGAAGTAAGAGCAGGAGCATCGGCAGTGGGTACAAGTTGTTGTACCATGGTGAGGACAGGAAGAGAAATGGTGTTGGGGTCATTTTAAAGGAAGAGTATGTTAAAAGTGTAGTGTCTGACAGGGTGATGAGTGTGATGTTGGAAATTGAAGGGGTGATGATGAATATCATCAGTGCATATGCCCCACAGGTAGGTTGTGAGATGAAGGAGAAAGAAGATTTCTGGAGTGTGTTAGATGAGGTGGTGGAGAGTGTGTCCAAGCATGAAAGAGTGGTGATAGGAGCAGACTTCAATGGGCATGTTGGTGAAGGGAACAGAGGTGATGAGGAAGTAATGGGTAGATATGGTATCAAGGATAGGAATGGGGAAGGACAGATGATGCAAAAAGGATGGAAATTGCTGTGGTGAATACCTACTTTAAGAAAAGGGAGAAGCACAGGGTAACATATAAAAGTGGAGGAAGGTGCACACAGGTAGACTACATTCTTTATAGGAGATGCAAGCTAAAAGAATTCACAGACTGTAAGGTGGTAGCAGGAGAGAGTGTCAATAGACAGCATAGGATGGTTGTTTGTAGGATGACTTTAGAGGTAAAGAAGAAGATAGTGAGAGCTGAACAAAGGATCAGATGGTGGAAGCTGAAGGAGGAAGACTGTTGTGTGAAATTTAGCGAGCAGGTGAGAGAAGCACTAGTAGGAGGGGAAGCAGTTTTGGACAACTGGAAAAGTACTGCAGATGTGGTGAGGGAGACAGCTAGGGCAGTACTGGGTATGACATCTGGACAGTGGAAGGAAGACAAGGAGATTTGGTGGTGGAATGAAGAGGTCCAGGAAAGCATAAGGAGAAAGAGGTTGGTTTTGGGATAGTCGGAGAGACGAAGAAAGTAGACAGGAGTAAAAGGAGATGGGCGTAAGGCAAGAAGAGAAGTGGCAAAAGCAAAGGAAAAGGCATATTGCGAGCTGTACAAGAAGTTGAATAGTAAGGAAGGAGAAAAGGACTTGTACCGATTGGCCAGACAAAGGGACAGAGCTGGAAAGGATGTGCAGCAGGTTAGGGTGGTAAAAGATGCACATGGTAATGTGCTGACAAGTGAGGAGTGTGTGCTGAGAAGGTGGAGGGAATATTTTGAAGAGTTGATGAATAAAGAAAATGAGCGAGAGAAAAGGCTGGAGGATGTGGTGAGATTAAATCAGGAAGTAAAAGAGATTAGCAAGGAAGAAGTGAGGGCTGCTATGAAGAGGATGAAGAGTGGAAAGGCAGTTGGTCCAGATGACATTCCAATGGAAGCATGGAAATGTCTAGGAGAGATAGCAGTAGAGTTTCTAACCAGATTGTTTAATAAAATCTTGGAAAGTGAGAGGATGCCTGAGGAGTGGAGACGAAGTGTGCTGGTTCCTATTTTCAAGAACAAGGGTGATGTGCAGAGCTGCAGTAACTACAGAGGCATAAAGCTGATCAGCCACAGCATGAAGTTATGGGAAAGTAGTAGAAGCTAGGTTTAGAAAACAGGTGACGTCTGTGAGCAGCAATATGGTTTCATGCCGAGAAAGAGCACTACAGATGCAATGTTTGCTCTGAGAATACTGTTGGAAAAGTACAGAGAAGGACAGAAAGAGTTATACTGTGTGTTTGTGAACTTAGAAAAAGTTTATGATAGGGTGCCAAGAGAAGAGTTGTGGCATTGTATGAGGAAGTCTGGAGTGGCAGAGAAGCATATTAGGGTAGTGCAGGACATGTACAAGAATAGTGTGACAGAGGTGAGATGCGCAGTGGGAATGACAGACTCATTCAAGATGGAGGTGGGATTACACCAAGGATCAGCTCTGAGTCCTTTCTTGTTTACAGTGGTGATGGACAGGTTGACAGATGAGATCAGACAGGAGTCCCCATGGACTATGATGTTTGCAGATGACATTGTGATCTGTAGTGAGAGTAGAGAGCAAGCTGAGTCTAGTCTGAAGAAGTGGAGATATGCGTTGGAGAGAAGGGGAATGAAAGTCAGTAGAAGCAAGACTGAGTCCATGTGTGTGAATGAGAGGGAGCCCAGTGGAATAGTGCAGTTACAAGGAGTAGAAGTGGTGAAAGTAGATGAGTTTAAATATTTGGGGTCAACTGTTCAAAGTAATGGAGAGTGCGGTAGAGAGGTGAAGAAGAGAGTGCAGGCAGGGTGGAGTGGGTGGAGAAAGGTGGCAGGAGTGATTTGTGACCGAAGAATATCAGCAAGAGTGAAGGGGAAAGTTTACAAAACAGCAGGAGGCAGAGCTGGAGGTGGCAGAGCTGAATCAAATCAATTCAAAATCAATTTAATTTATATAGCGCCAAATCACAACAAACAGTTGCCCCAAGGCGCTTCATATTGCAAGGCAAAAGCCATACAATAATCACAGAAAAACCCCAACGGTCAAAACGACCCCCTATGAGCAAGCACTTGGCGACAGTGGGAAGGAAAAACTCCCTTTTAACAGGAAGAAACCTCCAGCAGAACCAGGCTCAAGGAGGGGCAGTCTTCTGCTGGGACTGGTTGGGGCTGAGGGAGAGAACCAGGAAAAAGACATGCTGTGGAGGGGGAGCAGAGATCGATCACTAATGATTAAATGCAGAGTGGTGCATACAGAGCAAAAGAGAAAGAAACAGTGCATCGTGGGAACCCCCCAGCAGTCTAAGTCTATAGCAGCATAACTAAGGGATGGTTCAGGGTCACCTGATCCAACCCTAACTATAAGCTTTAGCAAAAAGGAAAGTTTTAAGCCTAATCTTAAAAGTAGAGAGGGTGTCTGTCTCCCTGATCTGAATTGGGAGCTGGTTCTACAGGAGAGGAGCCTGAAAGCTGAAGGCTCTGCCTCCCATTCTACTCTTACAAACCCTAGGAACTACAAGCAAGCCTGCAGTCTGAGAGCGAAGCGCTCTATTGGGGTGATATGGTACTACGAGGTCCCTAAGATAAGATGGGACCTGATTATTCAAAACCTTATAAGTAAGAAGAAGAATTTTAAATTCTATTCTAGAATTAACAGGAAGCCAATGAAGAGAGGACAATATGGGTGAGATATGCTCTCTCCTTCTAGTCCCCGTTAGTACTCTAGCTGCAGCATTTTCAATTAACTGAAGGCTTTTTAGGGAACTTTTAGGACAACCTGATAATAATGAATTACAATAGTCCAGCCTAGAGGAAATAAATGCATGAATTAGTTTTTCAGCATCACTCTGAGACAAGACCTTTCTGATTTTAGAGATATTGCGTAAATGCAAAAAAGCAGTCCTACATATTTGTTTAATATGCGCTTTGAATGACATATCCTGATCAAAAATGACTCCAAGATTTCTCACAGTATTACTAGAGGTCAGGGTAATGCCATCCAGAGTAAGGATCTGATTAGACACCATGTTTCTAAGATTTGTGGGGCCAAGTACAATAACTTCAGTTTTATCTGAGTTTAAAAGCAGGAAATTAGAGGTCATCCATGTCTTTATGTCTGTAAGACAATCCCGCAGTTTAGCTAATTGGTGTGTGTCCTCTGGCTTCATGGATAGATAAAGCTGGGTATCATCTGCGTAACAATGAAAATTTAAGCAATACCGTCTAATAATACTGCCTAAGGGAAGCATGTATAAAGTGAATAAAATTGGTCCTAGCACAGAACCTTGTGGAACTCCATAATTAACTTTAGTCTGTGAAGAAGATTCCCCATTTACATGAACAAATTGTAATCTATTAGACAAATATGATTCAAACCACCGCAGCGCAGTGCCTTTAATACCTATGGCATGCTCTAATCTCTGTAATAAAATTTTATGATCAACAGTATCAAAAGCAGCACTGAGGTCTAACAGAACAAGCACAGAGATGAGTCCACTGTCCGAGGCCATAAGAAGATCATTTGTAACCTTCACTAATGCTGTTTCTGTACTATGATGAATTCTAAAACCTGACAAACTCTTCAAATAGACCATTCCTCTGCAGATGATCAGTTAGCTGTTTTACAACTACCCTTTCAAGAATTTTTGAGAGAAAAGGAAGGTTGGAGATTGGCCTATAATTAGCTAAGATAGCTGGGTCAAGTGATGGCTTTTTAAGTAATGGTTTAATTACTGCCACCGTAGCTACTCTGCACTGTGTTATATGGCATTAGAGAACATAAAGAAGGAATCATATCCTTAAACCTAGTTACAGCGCTTTCTGAAAGACTTCTAGTGTAATGAAACTTATTCCCCACTGCTGGGTAGTCCATCAGAGTAAATGTAAATGTTATTAAGAAATGATCAGACAGAAGGGAGTTTTCAGGGAATACTGTTAAGTCTTCTATTTCCATACCATAAGTCAGAACAAGATCTAAGATATGATTAAAGTGGTGGGTGGACTCATTTACATTTTGAGCAAAGCCAACAGAGTCTAATAATAGATTAAATGCAGTGTTGAGGCTGTCATTCTCAGCATCTGTGTGGATGTAAAAATCGCCCACTATAATTATCTTATCTGAGCTAAGCACTAAGTCAGACAAAAGGTCTGAAAATTCACAGAGAAACTCACAGTAACGACCAGGTGGACGATAGATAACAAATAAAACTGGTTTTTGGGACTTCCAATTTGGATGGACAAGACTAAGAGTCAAGCTTTCAAATAAATTAAAGCTCTGTCTGGGTTTTTGATTAATTAATAAGCTGGAATGGAAGATTGCTGCTAATCCTCCCCCTCGGCCCATGCTACGACCGTTCTGACAGTTAGTGTGACTCGGGGGTGTTGACTCATTTAAACTAACATATTCATCCTGCTGTAACCAGGTTTCTGTAAGGCAGAATAAATCAATATGTTGATCAATTATTATATCATTTACCAACAGGGACTTAGAAGAGAGAGACCTAATGTTTAATAGACCACATTTAACTGTTTTAGTCTGTGGTGCAGTTGAAGGTGCTATATTATTTTTTCTTTTTGAATTTTTATGCTTAAATAGATTTTTGCTGGTTATTGGTGGTCTGGGAGCAGGCACCATCTCTACGGGGATGGGGTAATGAGGGGATGGCAGGGGGAGAGAAGCTGCAGAGAGGTGTATAAGACCACAGCTCTACCTCCTGGTCCCAACGCTGGACAGTCACAGTTTGGAGGATCCAAGAAAATTGGCCAGATTTCTAGAAATGAGAGCTGCTCCATCTAAAATGGGATGGATGCCGTCTCTCCTAACAAGACCAGGTTTTCCCCAGAAGCTTTGCCAATTATCTATGAAGCCCACCTCATTTTTTGGACACCACTCAGACAGCCAGCAATTCAAGGAGAACATGCGGCTAAACATGTCACTCCCGGTCCGATTGGGGAGGGGCCCAGAGAAAACTACAGAGTCCAACATTGTTTTTGCAAAGTTACACACCGATTCAATGTTAATTTTAGTGACCTCCGATTGGCGTAACCGGGTGTCATTACTGCCGACGTGAATTACAATCTTACCAAATTTACGCTTAGCCTTAGCCAGCAGTTTCAAATTTCCTTCAATGTCGCCTGCTCTGGCCCCCGGAAGACAACTGACTATGGTTGCTGGTGTCGCTAACTTCACATTTCTCAAAACAGAGTCGCCAATAACCAGAGTTTGACCCTCGGCGGGTGTGTCGTCGAGTGGGGAAAAACGGTTAGAAATGTGAACGGGTTGGCGATGTACACGGGGCTTCTGTTTAGGACTACGCTTCCTCCTCACAGTCACCCAGTCGGCCTGCTTTCCCGGCTGCTCGGGATCTGCCAGGGGGGAACTAACGGCGGCTAAGCTACCTTGGTCCGCATTGACTACAGGGGCCTGGCTAGCTGTAGGATTTTCCAAGGTGCGGAGCCGAGTCTCCAATTCGCCCAGCCTGGCCTCCAAAGCTACGAATAAGCTACACTTATTACAAGTACCGTTACTGCTAAAGGAAGCCGAGGAATAACTAAACATTTCACACCCAGAGCAGAAAAGTGCGGGAGAGACAGGAGAAGCCGCCATGCTAAACCGGCTAAGAGCTAGTAGCTGCGCTAAGGTAGCGGATTCCTAAAAACACGCAAAGTGAATAATGTGTAAATAATCTAGAGGTGATTCAGCAGAAGGAGTGCTTTAGTTAAGGCACGTGAAGATTACACTGGGAAACAAATCATAATCTAGATAACTAGATCAATCTAACTGCGCAGATTAAACAGCTAACAGATACAGAAAAACACCGCTGTGCTCCGGAACAGGAAGTGATACAATATCGCAGTGAGAGCCAACCACCAGTAGAGGCCCTGAAGATGTTGAGATTCTCTTTGGGAGTGACAAGAATGGACAAGATTAGGAATGAACGTATCAGAGGGACAGCTCAGGTGGGACGGTTTGGAGACAAAGTCAGAGAGGCGAGACTGAGATGGTTTGGACATGTGCAGAGGAGGGACCCAGGGTATATAGGGAGAAGGATGCTGAGAATGGAGCCACCAGGCAGGAGGAGAAGAGGGAGACCAAAGAGGAGGTTCATGGATGTGCTGAGAGAGGACATGCAGGTGGTTGGTGTGACAGAGGAAGATACAGAGGACAGGGTGAGATGGAAACGATTGATCTGCTGTGGCGACCCCTAAAGGGAACAGACGAAAGACAAAGAATTATGTCTCACAGTGGACATGCACCTAAGATGAAAATTTCAGACCCCTCCATGATTTCTAAGTGGGAGAACTTGCAAAATCACAGGGTGTTCAAATACTTATTTTCCTCACTGTAAGTTGCAATGGTCCAAAAATGCCTCTAAGAGGAAAAAAAAAAAAAAAAGTACATGTTCATTTGCACGCACGCACACACAGACAAACATGAATGTCTTTCATTTGCGCACGCACACACACACACACACACACACACACACACACACACACACACACACACACACACACCCTGTTTCCTGTGCGTTTTTACAGCGCAGTTCTTCATGTCATTGTACATGAAGATTGATATTTGATTGATTTATTCATATATATTTGCTTGAAGTGAGCATGAGTGCTAAGTGTAGTTTATCTGGAGTCCGACACGAGGAAAAGCTCATAATAACAATGTCACGATGATCGTGAGTTTAAAGAATGCTTTAAATGTGACCTGACTTGGTTTTAAATGGGTGCTGAAAGTAATCAAGCTCTGTTAGGAAGTTTCCACCTCTCTCCTTTTATTAAAACAATAATTAGGGATCAACCCCGTTGTGTTTGATGATTCGCAGACATTAGTGCTGGATTTTACGGTCGCAAAAGGAGTTTTACCGGCAGTGCGTTAGTGATCAATAGATTTTCTGACACTGCCAGGTTCATGACATACCTTTAAGCCTTGCCAAGGTAGACTTCCACGAAGAAAATACATGAACATGTGTCCCAAAGCCTCAAGGTCATCTCGTCGGCTTTGCTCTGTAACAGGTTTTGGCACACCACACAGAAACTGCAACTTTGACAATACAGAGTACCACAGAACCAAAACAAACATAATGCTACAAAACCAATCTTACCTTTGCCCAGATGTGTGTTTATGGACATATATCGCGCAGTCCCAGTCAAACTCTTGTGTTCCCGGTATGGAATGTGCTTTTTGGTCTCAGGATCAATGTATTCCTTGGCCAGGCCAAAGTCAATGATGTGGATAATGTGTTCCTTTTTATTCTCTTGCCTTCCAATAAGAAAGTTTTCAGGTTTTACATCTCTATAAATTAGGTTTTTAGAGTGCACGTATTCCATTCGAGAAATCTGGTAAAAATAAAGATACAAAGGAATTAGGGGAGGGAAAAAAAAGTAGTTCCAAAGTCATATTTGTGCGACAGAAGTTGACATGGTTTGGGGAAATCCTAATAATGAATCCCTGAGGTAGTCACATTACAAGACTCAACAAGGAGACATTGGCATGTTTGCAGGGAATCACAGAAGACAACTGGTTTCCCCAGTATACCTGCCAGAGAGTAAATATATACAATAAAACTCGCAGAAGCTGTCATGGTATAAACTGGATACTCATTCACCGGACAAAAGCAAAAGTCCCAATGCTTTTGTATGGTTTTCCATGTAATAAACACCATATATAGTGGTGGGGAGGTGATGGTCTAGTGGATAAGCCTTGGGCTTGAGACCAGAGGATCCTCGGTTCAAACCCCAGTCTAACCAGAAAAATCACTAAGAGCCCTTAGTCAAGGTTCTAAAGTCCCTAGTTGCTCCTGGTGTGAAGTGAGCACCTCGCATGGCAGCACCCTGACATCGGTGTGTTTGTGTAAATGGGTAAATGTGAGGCATAATTGTAAAGCACTTTCAGCGTCTGGTGCAGATGGAAAAGGGTGATATAAATGCAGTCCATTTACCATTTATATAATGGATTTTGTATAACAGATTTTCGCTCACATCGGACAAACGTCCTGTCCCATAAAAATGTATTTCCATTAAAAATCCTCACATGTACCACACAGAGCAGTCTGGACATGCTCAGTAACAGAGGTACAAAATGAAGTTCAACACTGATACTCATTAATTAAATGAAAGTGGGTACTATATTTCCTTGTATGAAAGACTGGGAGGGCTTTTATTTTTTTTCAAACTGTGCTCGGACCCAGCCCCTAAAGGAGGCAGGATTTTAAAATTATCTGAAGGTTTCCAAAACCTGAGAACCGACACATGTAGGTTTAGTTGTACAGTGTGTGGTGTCAGCCACACGGTAAAAATAACACACAAACAGATTTGTTTTCCGGATGCCCCCTGGACGCCTCGCTGGAGAGGTGTTCCGGGCACGTCCCACTGGGAGGAGGCCCCGGGGAAGACCCAGGACATGCTGGAGGGACTACATCTCTCGGCTGGCTTGGGAACGCCTTGGGGTTCCCCCGGAGGAGCTGGAGGAGGTGTGTGTGGATCTGGAGGTCTGGGCGGCTTTGCTTGAGCTGCTGCCCCCGCGACCCGACTCCGGATAAAGCGGAAGAAAATGGATGGATGGATGGACGGACAAACAGATTTCACACACGAACATTCCCAGGTCAAACAGCTTGCTTTCTGATTGGCTGCTTGTCACATTTAACTCCTCACGTCCTTCTTGACACACCACACACGGCAGGAATATCTGATAAGATTATATTTAGCAACATCATGATTGTCAGGGCGTCCTTAAGCTTGTCGGAAAGGGAAGATTGGGTCTGATATCGACCTAATTATCTTGCCATGTGAACCAGGCTTGATGTTATGAAGCCTCACGGAGCGACTGATTGATGCGTTATAACACCGCTCAGAACATGTTTTCACGATTATTTGATTTCTTTGTGCGACTGACATCGTTATTCAAGCATTCAAACGGCGATTCCTATCACCACACAACTCCAACTTTCTCCACGAGAAAGTTTTTTGACAGTTCTTGTTATTGAAAGAAGCCATGTCTCCCTTGTGATGTCATCACGCGTGCGCTTAGGCGCTGTCTAGCGGGATCTTGAAAATTTCTTTTTTCAAATCAAATCAACTTTATTTATATAGCGCCAAATCACAACAAACAGTTGCCCCAAGGCGCATTATATTGTAAGGCAAGGCCATACAATAATTACGTAAAAACCCCAACGGTGAAAACGACCCCCTGTGAGCAAGCACTTGGCGACAGTGGGAAGGAAAAACTCCCTTTTAACAGGAAGAAACCTCCAGCAGAAGCAGGCTCAGGGAGGGGCAGTCTTCTGCTGGGACTGGTTGGGGCTGAGGGAGAGAAACAGGAAAAAGACATGCTGTGGAGTGGAGCAGAGATCAATCACTAATGATTAAATGCAGAGTGGTGCATACAGAGCAAAAAGAGAAAGAAAGACTCAGTGCATCATGGGAACCCCCCAGCAGTCTAAGTCTATAGCAGCATAACTAAGGGATGGTTCAGGGTCACCTGATCCAGCCCTAACTATAAGCTTTAGCAAAAAGGAAAGTTTTAAGCCTAATCTTAAAAGTAGAGAGGGTGTCTGTCTCCCTGATCCGAATTGGGAGCTGGTTCCAGAGGAGAGGAGCCTGAAAGCTGAAGGCTCTGCCTCCCATTCTACTCTTAAAAACCCAAGGAACTACAAGTAAGCCTGTAGTCTGAGAGCAAAGCGCTCTATTGGGGTGATATGGTACTATGAGGTCCCTAAGATAAGATGGGACCTGATTATTCAAAACCTTATAAGTAAGAAGAAGAATTTGAAATTCTATTCTAGAATTAACAGGAAGCCAATGAAGAGAGGCCAATATTGGTGAAATATGCTCTCTCCTTCTAGTCCCCGTAAGTACTCTAGCTGCAGCATTTTGAATTAACTGAAGGCTTTTCAGGGAACTTTTAGGACAACCTGATAATAATGAATTACAATAGTCCAGCCTAGAGGAAATAAATGCATGAATTAGTTTTTCAGCATCACTCTGAGACAAGACCTTTCTAATTTTAGAAATATTGTGCAAATGCAAAAAAGCAGTCCTACATATTTGCTTAATATGCACATTGAAGGACATATCCTGATCAAAAATGACTCCAAGATTTCTCACAGTATTACTAGAGGTCAGGGTAATGTCATCCAGAGTAAGGATCTGGTTAGACACCATGTTTCTAAGATTTGTGGGGCCAAGTACAATAACTTCAGTTTTATCTGAGTTTAAAGCAAGAAATTAGAGGTCATCCATGTCTTTATGTCTGTAAGACAATCCTGCAGTTTAGCTAATTGGTGTGTGTCCTCTGGCTTCATGGATAGATAAAGCTGGGTATCATCTGCGTAACAATGAAAATTTAAGCAATGCTGACTAATAATACTGCCTAAGGGAAGCATGTATAAAGTGAATACAATTGGTCCTAGCACAGAACCTTGTGGAACTCCATAATTAACCTTAGTCTGTGAAGAAGATTCCCCATTTACATGAACAAATTGTAATCTATTAGATAAATATGATTCAAACCACCGCAGCGCAGTGCCTTTAATACCTATTGCATGCTCTAATCTCTGTAATAAAATTTTATGGTCAACAGTATCAAAAGCAGCACTGAGGTCTAACAGAACAAGCACAGAGATGAGCCCACTGTCTGAGGCCAAAAGAAGATCATTTGTAACCTTCACTAATGCTGTTTCTGTACTATGATGAATTCTAAAACCTGACTGAAACTCTTCAAATAGACCATTCCTCTGCAGATGATCAGTTAGCTGTTTTACAACTACCCTTTCAAGAAATTTTGAGAGAAAAGGAAGGTTGGAGATTGGCCTATAATTAGCTAAGATAGCTGGGTCAAGTGATGGCTATTTAAGTAATGGTTTAATTACTGCCACCTTAAAAGCCCGTGGTACATAGCCAACTAATAAAGATAGATCATGTTTAAGATCGAAGCATTAATTAATGGTAGGGCTTCCTTGAGCAGCCTGGTAGGAATGGGGTCTAATAGACATGTTGATGGTTTGGAGGAAGTAACTAATGAAAATAACTCAGACAGAACAATTGGAGAGAAAGAGTCTAACCAAATCATTGCATCACTGAAAGCAGCCAAAGATAACGATATGTCTTTGGGATGGTTATGAGTAATTTTTTGTCTAATAGTTAAAATTTTATTACCAAAGAAAGTCATAAAGTCATTACTAGTTAAAGTTAACGGAATACTCGGCTCAAAAGAGCTCTGACTCTTTGTCAGCCTGGCTACAGTGCTGAAAAGAAACCTGGGGTTGTTCTTATTTTCTTCAATTAGTGATGAGTAGTAAGATGTCCTAGCTTTACGGAGGGCTTTTTTATAGAGCAACAGACTCTTTTTCCAGGCTAAGTGAAGATCTTCTAAATTAGTGAGTTATACCACGGAGTCAGGCACTTCTGATTTAAAGCTCTCTTTTTCAGAGGAGCTACAGCATCCAAAGTTGTCCTCACTGAGGATGTAAAACTATTGACGAGATAATCTATCTCACTCACAGAGTTTAGGTAGCTACTCTGCCCTGTGTTGGTATATGGCATTGGAGAACATAAAGAAGGAATCATATCCTTAAACCTAATTACAGCGCTTTCTGAAAGACCTCTACTGTAATGAAACTTATTCCCCACTGCTGGGTAGTCCATCAGAGTAAATGTTATTAAGAAATGATCAGACAGAAGGGGGTTTTCAGGGAATACTGTTAAGTCTTCTATTTCCATACCATAAGTCGGAACAAGATATAAGGTATGATTAAAGTGGTGGGTGGACTCATTTACATTTTGAGCAAAGCCAATCGAGTCTAACAGTAGATTAAATGCAGTGTTGAGGCTGTCATTCTCAGCATCTGTGTGGATGTTAAAATCGCCCACTATAATTATCTCATCTGAGCTAAGCACTAAGTCAGACAAAAGGTCCGAAAATTCACAGAGAAACTCACAGTAACGACCAGGTGGACGATAGATAACAACAAATAAAACTGGTTTTTGGGACTTCCAATTTGGATGGACAAGACTAAGAGTCATGCTTTCAAATGAATTAAAGCTCTGTCTGGGTTTTTGATTAATTAATAAGCTGGAGTGGAAGATTGCTGCTAATCCTCCGCCTTGGTCCGTGCTACGAGCATTCTGGCAGTTAGTGTGACTCGGGGGTGTTGACTCATTTAAACTAACATATTCATCCTGCTGTAACCAGGTTTCTGTAAGGCAGAATAAATCAATATGTTGATCAATTATAATATAATTTACTAACAGGGACTTAGAAGAGAGAGATCTAATGTTTAATAGACCACATTTAACTGTTTTAGTCTGTGGTGCAATTGAAGGTGCTATATTATTTTTTCTTTTTGAATTTTTATGCTTAAGACTACAACTCTGCTTCCTGGTCCCAACCCTGGATAGTAATGGTTTGGAGGACTTAATAAAATTGGCCAGATTTCTAGAAACGAGAGCTGCTCCATCCAAAGTGGGATGGATGGCGTCTCTCCTAACAAGACCAGGTTTTCCCCAGAAGCTTTGCCAATTATCTACAAAGCCCACCTCATTTTTTGGACACCACTCAGACAGCCAGCAATTCAAGGAGAACATGCAGCTAAACATGTCACTCCCGGTCCGATTGGGGAGGGGCCCAGAGAAAACTACAGAGTCCGACATTGTTTTTGCAAAGTTACACACCGATTCAATGTTAATTTTAGTGACCTCCGATTGGCGTAACCGGGTGTCATTACTGCCAACGTGAATTGCAATCTTACCAAATTTACACTTAGCCTTAGCCAGCAGTTTCAAATTTCCTTCGATGTCGCCTGCTCTGGCCCCCGGAAGACAATTGACTATGGTACTGGTGTCACTAACTTCACATTTCTCAAAACAGAGTCGCCAATAACCAGAATTTGTTTGTCGGCGGGTGTGTCGCAGAGTGGGGAAAAACGGTTAGAGATGTGAACGGGTTGGTGGTGTACACGGGGCTTCTGTTTAGGACTACGCTTCCTCCTCCTCAGTCACCCAGTCGGCCTGCTTTCCCGGCTGCTCGGGATCTGCTGGAGGGGAACTAATGGCGGCTAAGCTACCTTGGTCCACACCGACTACAGGGGCCTGGCTAGCTGTAGGATTTTTCAAGGTGCGGAGCCGAGTCTCCAATTCGCATAGCCTGGCCTCCAAAGCTACGAATAAGCTACACTTATTACAAGTACCATTACTGCTAAAGGAGGCCGAGGAATAACTAAACATTTCACACCCAGAGCAGAAAAGTGCAGGAGAGACAGGAGAAGCCGCCATGCTAAACCGGCTAAGAGTTAGTAGCTGCGCTAAGCTAGCGAATTCCTAAAAACACACAAAGTGAATAATGTGTAAATAATTTAGAGGTGATTCAGCAGAGGGAGTGCTTTAGTTAAGGCACGTGAAGATTACACTGTGAAATAAATCGTTATCTAGTTAACTAGATCAATCTAACTGCGCAGATTAAACGGCTAACATACAGCAAAACACCGCTGTGCTTCGGAACAGGAAGTGATACAATACCGCTGTGAGAGCCAACCACCAGTAGAGGCAGCAAAGTAAAATACCCACCTTTTTTTAATATAAATGAGAAAAATGTGTTACATACATATGTTACATTGATTACTTGTGTTGGTTTTTACGTACAATGAATGACAACCAATCAGTATGAGTGGAGGCTTAGTTTACCCATAATCCCTTTGGTGTGTTAATGTTCAAATCTTCAGAATTAGTGCATTATTTGAGTTGTAGTCTTACACACCTCTCTGCAGCTTCTCTCCCCCTGCCATCCCCTCATTACCCCATCCCCGTAGAGACGGTGCCTGCTCCCAGACCTCCAATAACCAGCAAAAATCTATTTAAGCATAAAAATTCAAAAAGAAAAAATAATATAGCACCTTCAACTGCACCACAGACTAAAACAGTTAAATGTGGTCTATTAAACATTAGGTCTCTCTCTTCTAAGTCCCTGTTGGTAAATGATATAATAATTGATCAACATATTGATTTATTCTGCTTAACAGAAACCTGGTTACAGCAGGATGAATATGTTAGTTTTTCAGACATTTTGTCTGACTTAGTGCTTAGCTCAGATAAGATAATTATAGTGGGCGATTTTAACATCCACACAGATGCTGAGAATGACAGCCTCAACACTGCATTTAATCTATTATTAGACTCTATTGGCTTTGCTCAAAAAGTAAATGAGTCCACCCACCACTTTAATCATATCTTAGATCTTGTTCTGACTTATGGTATGGAAATAGAAGACTTAACAGTATTCCCTGAAAACTCCCTTCTGTCTGATCATTTCTTAATAACATTTACATTTACTCTGATGGACTACCCAGCAGTGGGGAATAAGTTTCATTACACTAGAAGTCTTTCAGAAAGCGCTGTAACTAGGTTTAAGGATATTATTCCTTCTTTATGTTCTCTAATGCCATATACCAACACAGTGCAGAGTAGCTACCTAAACTCTGTAAGGGAGATAGAGTATCTCGTCAATAGTTTTACATCCTCATTGAAGACAACTTTGGATGCTGTAGCTCCTCTGAAAAAGAGAACTTTAAATCAGAAGTGTCTGACTCCGTGGTATAACTCACAAACTCGTAGCTTAAAGCAGATAACCCGTAAGTTGGAGAGGAAATGGCGTCTCACTAATTTAGAAGATCTTCACTTAGCCTGGAAAAAGAGTCTGTTGCTCTATAAAAAAGCCCTCCGTAAAGCTAGGACATCTTTCTACTCATCACTAATTGAAGAAAATAAGAACAATCCCAGGTTTCTTTTCAGCACTGTAGCCAGGCTGACAAAGAGTCAGAGCTCTATTGAGCTGAATATTCCATTAACTTTAACTAGTAATGACTTCATGACTTTCTTTGCTAACAAAATTTTAACTATTAGAGAAAAAATTACTCATAACCATCCCAAAGACGTATCGTTATCTTTGGCTGCTTTCAGTGATGCCGGTATTTGGTTAGACTCTTTCTCTCCGATTGTTCTGTCTGAGTTATTTTCATTAGTTACTTCATCCAAACCATCAACATGTTTATTAGACCCCATTCCTACCAGGCTGCTCAAGGAAGCCCTACCATTATTTAATGCTTCGATTTTAAATATGATCAATCTATCTTTGTTAGTTGGCTATGTACCACAGGCTTTTAAGGTGGCAGTAATTAAACCATTACTTAAAAAGCCATCACTTGACCCAGCTATCTTAGCTAATTATAGGCCAATCTCCAACCTTCCTTTTCTCTCAAAAATTCTTGAAAGGGTAGTTGTAAAACAGCTAACTGATCATCTGCAGAGGAATGGTCTATTTGAAGAGTTTCAGTCAGGTTTTAGAATTCATCATAGTACAGAAACAGCATTAGTGAAGGTTACAAATGATCTTCTTATGGCCTCGGACAGTGGACTCATCTCTGTGCTTGTTCTGTTAGACCTCAGTGCTGCTTTTGATACTGTTGACCATAAAATTTTATTACAGAGATTAGAGCATGCAATAGGTATTAAAGGCACTGCGCTGGTTTGAATCATATTTGTTTAATAGATTACAATTTGTTCATGTAAATAGGGAATCTTCTTCACAGACTAAAGTTAATTATGGAGTTCCACAAGGTTCTGTGCTAGGACCAATTTTATTCACTTTATACATGCTTCCCTTAGGCAGTATTATTAGACGGTATTGCTTAAATTTTCATTGTTACGCAGATGATACCCAGCTTTATCTATCCATGAAGCCAGAGGACACACACCAATTAGCTAAACTGCAGGATTGTCTTACAGACATAAAGACATGGATGACCTCTAATTTCCTGCTTTTAAACTCAGATAAATCTGAAGTTATTGTACTTGGCCCTACAAATCTTAGAAACATGGTGTCTAACCAGATCCTTACTCTGGATGGCATTACCCTGACCTCTAGTAATACTGTGAGAAATCTTGGAGTCATTTTTGATCAGGATATGTCATTCAAAGCGCATATTAAACAAATATGTAGGACTGCTTTTTTGCATTTACGCAATATCTCTAAAATCAGAAAGGTCTTGTCTCAGAGTGATGCTGAAAAACTAATTCATGCATTTATTTCCTCTAGGCTGGACTATTGTAATTCATTATTATCAGGTAGTCCTAAAAGTTCCCTAAAAAGACTTCAGTTAATTCAAAATGCTGCAGCTAGAGTACTGACGGGGACTAGAAGGAGAGAGCATATCTCACCCATATTGGCCTCTCTTCATTGGCTTCCTGTTAATTCTAGAATAGAATTTAAAATTCTTCTTCTTACTTATAAGGTTTTGAATAATCAGGTCCCATCTTATCTTAGGGACCTCGTAGTACCATATCACCCCAATAGAGCGCTTCGCTCTCAGACTGCAGGCTTACTTGTAGTTCCTAGGGTTTGTAAGAGTAGAATGGGAGGCAGAGCCTTCAGCTTTCAGGCTCCTCTCCTGTGGAACCAGCTCCCAATTCAGATCAGGGAGACAGACACCCTCTCTACTTTTAAGATTAGGCTTAAAACTTTCCTTTTTGCTAAAGCTTATAGTTAGGGCTGGATCAGGTGACCCTAAACCATCCCTTAGTTATGCTGCTATAGACGTAGACTGCTGGGGGGTTCCCATGATGCACTGAGTGTTTCTTTCTCTTTTTGCTCTGTATGCACCACTCTGCATTTAATCACTAGTGATCGATCTCTGCTCCCCTCCACAGCATGTCTTTTTCCTGGTTCTCTCCCTCAGCCCCAACCAGTCCCAGCAGAAGACTGCCCCTCCCTGAGCCTGGTTCTGCTGGAGGTTTCTTCCTGTTAAAAGGGAGTTTTTCCTTCCCACTGTAGCCAAGTGCTTGCTCACAGGGGGTCGTTTTGACCGTTGGGGTTTTACATAATTGTTGTATGGCCTTGCCTTGCAATATAGAGCGCCTTGGGGCAGCTGTTTGTTGTGATTTGGTGCTATATAAAAAAAAAATTGATTGATTGATTGATTATTTTAAAATTAACAGATATGCGTTATATATCACTTTGTGCATTTTAAGAGTTTACATTAATGTAGTTATTTTATCCGGTATGACAGCCACACGAGGGTGGCAGTTATAGCCAGGTAGAGGATCAGTGAAGGATTACACAGCAGTCAAAATGTAAAAATGCTCTAATCATATTGAAACATATACCTCATCATTTGACTGATTACTGAACCGGTTGCACATCCGGGAACTCTGCCTGTGAGATCTTAGCAACGCCGGCCGGTGTGTAAACAATCCATAGCAGACAATGTAAATTGATGCAAGTTTTTCACCACTTTTTTTTAAATGCCTCAGCAATGCGAGGCAGTGGGTTGTACCAACAAAGCGAGAAAGACCTTGAGAGGACAGACAATAGTGTGAACTCACCAACTGAATTGCTATCATTAAGACTGTCTTCAGTGAAAAGGTCCTGTCACAGAGGTCAAAGAGATCCTCCAGACTTGGGCCCAGCAGCTCCAGAACCATGGCATTGTACTTCCCGCAAGGTCCAAAGTAAAACACCTGGGGCACACCTTCTGCTGTAAAACAAAACAAGTGAAATCAGAAAAATCCTGGTCTCAGGGAGCACAAGAGTAGCACTGTTACTTCAGCAAGTAAACAGAAAACTGCTCGACAAGAAGCAAACATGGTAATAACCAGACTAATCTTTACCGCATTTTACAGTTGTTTATTAATGGTGGAAGTCTGCAATAGCTGGTGAACATCGTAAGAGTATGTTTTATTCTATCCGTCAATGACATTTATAGTTCTGACCAAAGTGAAACAAAAGAGGGAGCTCAAAATGGATAGAGAGGAAGCAGAACATCACAATGGACAAAAGGGCAGGAAAATGTAATCCTCCTCCTGGCATCCGTCCATCTGTGGGAGACGATGCTGTAGTGTCGAGATTGTTTTTTGTTTTGTTTGTTTTTTTTAAATGCAGTTTTTCCAATTCAATTTCAATTTATTTTCATTTATATAGCACCAAAAACATAAAGCTGCCTCAAGGTGCTTCACACAAATAAGGTCTAACCTTACCAACCCCTAGAGCAAGAACACAGGTGACTGTGGTACAAAAAAACTCCCTCTGATGATTTGAGGAAGAAACCTCAAGCAGACCAGACCCAAAGAGGTGACCCTCTGCTTGGGCCATGATACAGACACAGTTGACAATACAAATTTACAGGAATTTGTCGTCTTTTGTTTCTATCTGCACCTGCGCAAATGACTTATCAGCCCAATGCACAAGTGACAATCTCTGCTGCAGTTGTTGCACGTGTGCTGTGACGCCTGCTGAGGCTGCCACTGTCACTCCTCTTTGCTCAGCAAGGCCTTGGTTCCTCTCCTGCTCAGACGGCTGAGCAGGAGAGGAACAGGAAAATGCAATGCAGCTCGGTAAATATTAACTTCAAAGTACAACAAAGCAAAAGCCACTGTCACCCTTCAACCACAACAAAAAATAAACTTTTCATTTAAGCTGTAATACGACAACCTCCCAAATGAATCCCAACATCCTTCTACAACTCACTTTAATTATACCGAAGTCTCTTCCTCTGGCTGTTAGTTTGTGTCACTGTTCAGTTGCTACAAAATTAATGTCAAGCCGGCACTCTGACCATTGTGCCGCTTTGAAGGAGTGGTTTATTACACTTCTGATCTGAGAAATAGAAGTCTTTGTGATTGCACCAAAAGTGTGTCAGGTTAATGCCTAAAACTAATACATAAATGAACTTTGAACTTTGTATCCAATTTTCATGGCGAGCACAGAAACAGCTACCTGAGTGAAGCCTGCGGTTACACTGAATTACACTGATCCTGCACAGGCCTGTCCCACTGAGTGCAGGATGGGCAAAGGTGGTAGGGAGTCTGACCAGCTTCTGGGGTAATTGAATTCTCCGCCCTTACTTGTACCAAGTGGTGAGTCTGATCAGGAGGATGCTACCAGAGGCTGCTGCTTGGCGAAATCAGCAGAGATGCTCCGGGTTATAACTTGATCAGTTATGGTCTAAAAGGAGACAGATTTGGCTCACGAAATCAGGATGGGCCACGGTGCCAGTTTTTAGGAAAGCATGACTCATGGCAAGAGATTAGCATGTCATAGGTATTAAAGGCATTGCGCTGCGGTGGTTTGAATCATATTTGTCTAATAGATTACAGTTTGTTCATGTAAATGGGGAATCTTCTTCACAGACTAAAGTTAATTATGGAGTTCCACAAGGTTCTGTGCTAGGACCAATTTTATTCACTTTATACATGCTTCCCTTGGGCAGTATTATTAGACGGTATTGCTTAAATTTTCATTGTTACGCAGATGATACCCAGCTTTATCTATCCATGAAGCCAGAGGATACACACCAATTAGCTAAACTGCAGGATTGTCTTACAGACATAAGCACATGGATGACCTCTAATTTCCTGCTTTTAAACTCAGATAAAACTGAAGTTATTGTACTTGGCCCCACAAATCTTAGAAGCATGGTGTCTAACCAGATCGTTACTCTGGATGGCATTTCCCTGATCTCTAGTAATACTGTGAGAAATCTTGGAGTTATTTTTGATCAGGATATGTCATTCAAAGCGCATATTAAACAAATATGTAGGACTGCTTTTTTGCATTTACGCAATATCTCTAAAATCAGAAAGGTCTTGTCTCAGAGTGATGCTGAAAAACTAATTCATGCATTTATTTCCTCTAGGCTGGACTATTGTAATTCATTATTATCAGGTTGTCCTAAAAGTTCCCTAAAAAGCCTTCAGTTGGTTCAGAATGCTGCAGCTAGAGTACTGACGGGGACTAGCAGGAGAGAGCATATCTCACCCGTGTTGGCCTCCCTTCATTGGCTTCCTGTTAATGCTAGAATAGAATTTAAAATTCTTCTTCTTACTTATAAGGTTTTGAATAATCAGGTCCCATCTTATCTTAGGGACCTCGTAGTACCATATTACCCCATTAGAGCGCTTCGCTCTCAGACTGCGGGCTTACTTGTAGTTCCTAGGGTTTGTAAGAGTAGAATGGGAGGCAGAGCCTTCAGCTTTCAGGCTCCTCTCCTGTGGAACCAGCTCCCAATTCAGATCAGGGAGACAGACACCCTCTCTACTTTCCTTTTCGCTAAGGCTTATAGTTAGGGCTGGATCGGGTGACCCTGGACCATCCCTTGGTTATGTTGCTTTAGACGTAGACTGTGGGGGGGTTCCCATGATGCACTGTTTCTTTCTCTTTTTGCTCCGTATGCATCACTCTGCATTTAATCATTAGTGATCGATCTCTTTTTCCTGGTTCTTTCCCTCAGCCCCAACCAGTCTCAGCAGAAGACTGCCCCTCCCTGAGCCTGGTTCTGCTGGAGGTTTCTTCCTGTTAAAAGGGAGTTTTTCCTTCCCACTGTGGCCAAGTGCTTGCTCATAGGGGGTCGTTTTGACCGTTGGGGTTTTTCATAATTATTGTATGGCCTTGCCTTGCAATGTGGAGCGCCTTGGGGCAACTGTTTGTTGTGATTTGGCGCTATATAAGAAAAAAGTTGATTGATTGATTAGCAGAAATAATACATGTGATTTAAATTTTTAGTTTGTGCATTTTTTTTTTTTTTTTTTGCTAAATGTAGGGAGATGTTGCCACTTTTGGGTGCTCAGTGTGATGCCCACCAGCAGTTACTGAGGATGGCTGTAGATGTAGAATTCTAAGAGATGCTGCCAAATCAGTCAATGTTACTTTGCCAGTTTACTGAAGCTCATTCTTTGCAGCAAGAAATAAATTTATATTAGGCATCATCATCTTCAAACCCAATTCAGTAAAATTTGTGACCGTACTGAAAATGCAAATGCAAACATAAAACTTTACTGTGCAAAACAGAAGTCTTATGTTAATCTCATCCAGAACTGGTGTCTACTTTTCTGGGCTCAGAGGTATCAGGGATGGACCATCACAGAGTGGAAATGTGTACTGTGGTCAGATTATTCAGTGTTCCAGATCTGTGTTGGAAGAAATGGACACAATGTGCCCCAAACCAAAGATGAAAAGGACCATCCAGACTGTGGCTATACGGCTGTCTCAGGACCCTTGGTAAAGGCAGTTTACACTTATGATGGCAGCATGAATGCAGAAAAGTACACAGATTTTAGAGCAAGTCCAGTGACTTGAAGACACTGGACTGGCCTGCCTGCAGTCCTAACCTGCCCCCAAAGAGTTAGGACTCCAAAGATCACAACCCCATACTGCTGCAACCCTTAAGACGTGTTTGCAGGAAGAATGGGACAAAATAACACCTGAAAAGCTTCTTAGTTTAGAATTTTCAATGACAAAATGTCTCAAGTGCTGTGAGAAGGAATGGCAACATTACAAACAGCTAAATGCTTTAGCACTTTTTTTCAAATGTGTTCCAGGCCTGAAATTCATGTACATTAACAAGTAAAATGAAGGTTTCCAGACAAAACATGAAATATCATAGCTTCATCCATACTGTCTGCATTGAAACAGAAGTTAAAGTAAACACAAGAATTACCATGTTTCCCACTTATTAGCATTTTTTCCCCCATGAGCTTTTTCTTATTGGGGTTGTACTCACATACAACCCCTGGCAAAAATTATGGAATCACCAGCCTCGGAGGATGTTCATTCAGTTGTTTAATTTTGTAGAAAAAAAAAAGCAGATCACAGACATGACACAAAACTAAAGTCATTTCAAATGGCAACTTTCAGGCTTTAAGAAACACTATAAGAAATCAGGAAAAAAAAATTGTGGCAGTCAGTAACGGTTACTTTTTTAGACCAAGCAGAGGAAAAAAATATGGAATCACTCAATTCTGAGGAAAAAATTAAAGGAATCATGAAAAACAAAAGAACGCTCCAACACATCACTAGTATTTTGTTGCACCACCTCTGGCTTTTATAACAGCTTGCAGTCTCTGAGGCATGGACTTAATGAGTGACAAACAGTACTCTTCATCAATCTGGCTCCAACTTTCTCTGATTGCTGTTGCCAGATCAGCTTTGCAGGTTGGAGCCTTGTCATGGACCATTTTCTTCAAATTCCAAAGATTTTCAATTGGATTAAGATCCGGACTATTTGCAGGCCATGACATTGACCCTATGTGTCTTTTTGCAAGAAACGTTTTCACAGTTTTTGCTCTATGGCAAGATGCATTATCATCTTGAATAATGATTTCATCATCCCCAAACATCCTTTCAATTGATGGGTTAAGTGTCCAAAATATCAACGTAAACTTGTGCATTTATTGATGATGTAATGACAGCCATCTCCCCAGTGCCTTTACCTGACATGCAGCCCCATATCATCAATGACTGTGGAAATTTACATGTTGTCTTCAGGCAGTCATCTTTATAAATCTCATTGGAACGGCACCAAACAAAAGTTCCAGCATCATCACCTTGCCCAATGCAGATTCGAGATTCATCACTGAATATGACTTTCATCCAGTCATCCACAGTCCACGATTGCTTTTCCTTAGCCCATGGTAACCTTGTTTTTTTTTTTTCTGTTTAGGTGTTAATGATGGCTTTCGTTTAGCTTTTCTGTATGTAAATCGCATTTCCTTTAGCCGGTTTCTTACAGTTCGGTCACAGACGTAAACTCCATTTTCCTCCCATTCGTTCATTTGTTTTGTTGTGCATTTTTGATTTTTGAGACATATTGCTTTAAGTTTTCTGTCTTGACGCTTTGATGTCTTCCTTGGTCTACCAGTATGTTTGCCTTTAACAACCTTCCCATGTTTGTATTTGGTCCAGAGTTTAGACACAGCTGACTGTGAACAACCAACATCTTTTACAACATTGCGTGATGATTTACCCTCTTTTAAGAGTTTGATAATCCTCTCCTTTGTTTCAATTGACATCTCTCGTGTTGGAGCCATGATTCATGTCAGGCCACTTGGTGCAACAGCTCTCCAAGGTGTGATCACTCCTTTTTAGATGCAGACTAACGAGCAGATCTGATTTGATGCAGGTGTTAGTTTTGGAGATGAAAATTTACAGGGTGATTCCATAATTTATTCCTCAGAATTGAGTGAGTCCATATTTTTTTCCCACTGCTTGGTCTAAAAAAGTAACCGTTACTGACTGCCACAATGTTTTTTTCTTGATTTCTTCTAGTGTTTCTTAAAGCCAGAAAGTTGCCATTTGAAATGACTTTAGTTTTGTGTCATGTCTGATCTGCTTTTTTTCTACAAAATTAAACAACTGAATGAACATCCTCCGAGGCCGGTGATTCCATAATTTTTGCCAGGGGTTGTACAACCCCAATTCCAGTGAAGTTGGGACGTTGTGTTAAATGTAAATAAAAACAATACAATTATTTGCAAATCCTCCTCAACCTATATTCAATTGAATACACCACAAAGACAAGATATTTAATGTTCAAACTGATAAACTTTGTTTTTGTGCAAATATTTGCTCAATTTGAAATGGATACCTGCAACACATTTCAAAAAAGCTGGGACAGTGGTATGTTTACCACTGTGTTACATCACCTTTCCTTCTAACAACACTCAGTAAGCGTTTGAGAACTGAGGAGACTAATTGTGAGTGTCATTACTGGGTATAAAAAGGAGCATCGCCAAAAGTCTCAGCCGTTCACAAGCAAAGATGGGGCGAGGATCACCACTTTGTGAAAAACTTTGTGGAAAAAAATAGTCCAACAGTTTAAGAACAATGTTTATGGATTCCATCATCTACAGCCCATAATATAATCAGAAGATTCAGAGAATCTGGAGAACTTTTTACACATAATCAGCAAGGCTGAAAACAAACATTGAATGCCCGTGACCTTTGATCCCTCAGGCAGCATGGCATTGTGTAAAGGATCTTACCGCGTGGGCTCAGGAACACTTCAGAAAACCATTGTCAGTTAACAAAGTTCATCGCTACATCTACAAGTGCAAGTTAAAACTCTACCTTGCAAAGTGAAAGCCCCCTTTCACATGTTTTATTTTCGACTACGCAGACAAGAATAAATAAAAAAATTTTGAGATCATATATACCTATATAAACACACACCTTGCATTATACATATCAACAAGTATTTACATAAATACACTACCTCTATACACAAATGCCCTTGCATGCACCAATACACACACTAGATTCAATGAGATTTGACAGTATAACACTTTTAACCCACATACATGCACCCATGGGCACCCAGCCCATGCATGCATGCACGCACATTTACCTATATTCGATTAAACTTGATGATATATTAATTTTTTTTTTCCCCCCCCACACACATGTATCATGGGCAACTCGTGGGCATTCATATTTCCCATACGTTCGTCATGCCCAAATAATATAACAGTTTAGATCCACAAACATACACACCTGTATGTATACTAAGAATTATGTTATTCAGTTTCATATTTTTAATATTTTGAGTTTTAAATTTCTTTTGAATTGATGTACTGTAGTACATACTTTGATGTCCTCAGTTAGGTTATTCCATAAATCCACCCCATGTCTCGTAAGGCACATTTGTTTCATTGTTGTACGAGCACACTGTTTTTTTTAATTATATTTCCTTCTTAGATTGTAATCTCCCTCTCTTTCACTAAACAATTTTTGGAGGTTATCTGATAGTAGGTTTTGTTTCACTTTAAAAATAATTTGTAAAGTTTTAAATTCTGCAAGATCTCTAAATTTTAGTATTTTGGATTGTAAAAACAGTGTACTCGTATGATCTCTGAAGCCTACATTATGGATGATTCTCATTGCCCTTTTCTGTAACTTAAAAAGTGTGTCTACATTACTTTTATATGTATTACCCCATACCTCAATGCCATAGCTAATATATGGTAATATTAATGTGCAATAAATAATATATAAGGACTCCTGATCTAAGAAATGTTTGGCTTTCCCCATTATGGAAATACTTCTGGCCATTTTGGATTGTATGCTAGCAATGTGGGGTTTCCAGCACATCCTGTGATCGATTATTATTCCTAAAAATCTATGTTGGTTAATCCTTTCAATAGGAACCATGTCAATTTTAAGATTTATTTTTGTTTTCATTTCTCGGTTTCCAAAGAGCATTAATTTTGTCTTTGAAATATTAAGTGACAATTTATTACTATCAAACCAATTTTTTAATTTAATAATTTCTATTTGCATTTCAATCACAACTTGTTCCAGGTTTTCCCCAGAACATACTATTGTTGTGTCATCAGCAAAGAGGATAAATTTCAGTTTTTCAGAGATGAATTGCAAGTCATTAATATAAATTGAAAAAGGTTTAGGTCCTAAAACGGACCCTTGTGGAACTCCACAATGTATCTGTTTAAACAAAGATTTATATTCTCCTATTTGTACATATTGTTGCCTGTTGTTTAAATAAGATTGGAGCCAATTTAGTGCAATACCCCTTATGCCATTTTTTTCCAATTTACATAATATGTTGTGGTTAATAGTATCAAACGCCTTTTTTAAGTCAATGAAGATCGCCATTGTATGTTTCTTTTTATCAATATTATTTGTTATTTCTTCCACTAAATCAATTAAAGCTAAAGTTGTTGATCTATTTTTTCTGAAACCATACTGGTTATCGTTTAATATCTTGAACTTTTCAATGTATTGATCTAACCGTACTGTATATAGTTTTTCTAAAATTTTTGAGAATTGAGATAACACAGATATAGGTCTATAATTTGAGAATAGATACGTATCTCCACTTTTATATATAGGTGTAATTTTGGCAATCTTCATTTGACTTGGAAACTCTCCATTAATAAAAGATAAGTTATAGATCTGACTTAGAGGTTTTGCAATTTCATTAATGACTTGTTTAATTATTGTAGTGTCCAACTTATTGCAATCTACTGATTTTTTTTGCCTTCAATTCATTAACAGTGTTTATTATTTCCATTTTGTCTGTTGCTGATAGAAAGAATGAATTTGAGTTTACTTGTTCAGTACTTATTTCTGAGGCTGAATATGGCATTTTTATTTCAGCTGCCAATTCTGGCCCTATATTGACAAAATAATGATTAAATGCATTTGCTAGCTCTTCGTTGTTATAGATCTTTTTATCACTGTCAATGAAATAGTCCGGCAAGGTACTACGGTTCTCCTTTTTTCTGATGACACTATTACATTCCAGAGACCTTTATTATTTCCCTTGTTTTGTTCTAGTTGTGTTTTATAATACATCTTTTTACAATTTCTTAATACACGTCAACTTATTTTTATATATTTTATATTTATTTTCTGTTTCGATTGTTCTTTCTTTAATAAATACCCTGTATAGCCAGTTTTTCTTTTTACAGGCATTAATTAAACTGCTTGTCATCCATGGGTTGGTTTTAGCTTGTTTGATTTGGATTGATTTCACAGGGCAACATTGATCATAGAGAGTCAAAAATTTATTCAAAAAAGTGTTATAAGCCGAGTTAACCTCAGTTTCATCTAATATTACTTTCCAGTCTTGTTTTAATAGACTTTGTTTGAATATCATTATTGATTCATTTGTTTTTACTCTTATGAAATTAGTAATCTTAATATTTTTAAGTGCCGCCGGGCCGCTCCCTGTTGGTTCGTTGAGCTGCCCCGGTGACTCTGGTGGCTGCCCCTCCTGGCCCCTGTGCCCTTCTGCTGCTCTTTTTCTCCTGGGACCCTGCGTCTTGGACCGATTTCTGTTGTTGCTTGCGGTCGGCCGTATGGCTTCTGAAGTGGAGTGGTCCACGTCATATGGTAAGGTTCTATACTTTTGTCTTGGCCCAACACACCAGCCACAGTATTGATCGGATATTTAGCTGTGATCTGGGTCTCTGTGTGTGGATGGTTGTGTGTTTGTAGCCATCATTACAATTCAGTTTTGGGTGCTCAAGGGGATCAAGACACTGGTGTTCTAGATTAAGGTATGGATGCTCACTAATTAGACAACAGACCGTTGCTGTCACTGTTTGTTCATGTGTGGTTCATGTTGCGAGCTGCAATCGCTTCCTGTTCATGTTGTTCGGGGGGAAAGTGAAGTTTGCACTTAACATCCGGCTTATTGTAATAAATACTTTTTTTTTTATTAAACAGACGTATATTTTACCTGTGCATAATAAAATAAATTAAAAGAAAAAAGTTTTATTATGTGTTCTTACCTTAGAACCAGACGAATGCGGTTAACGGAGGGGCGGAGGTTTGCGTACAGTGTAAACAAACTAAACAACTGTAGATCCTTAAAAGGATCAAACAGACATAACTAATTGTAAACTTGCAGGTCTTTGGACCCAGAAACAGATTTATCACATGATGCGTTACGTCAGAGCTTAACAACCGGATAACTATACGTATATGCAGACGGGGGGAAAATATAAATATATTTTTTTAATTTTTTTTTTTTTATGCTTTCATCTTCTAGGGAGCTCTGCTTCCCCCCCCCCCCCCCCCCCTTTTTTTGGCTTTCAACTTCTGGGGTGCTCAGCTCCCAAGACCCCCCCCCCCACACACACCTTTTTAAGCATTTTTCTTTTTTGCCTACAATATGCCCAAATTATATGGCAATACTGTCATATCAATATGATATATGACTATGATTTCACACAAAGTGCAGCAACAGTGAAAATTAAACACTTAAAACAGTAATAATACCACACTCATTTTGCAGTCATCATAAGGTTAGGATACAGTGTATTGGAACACTTGGAATTTCACACATATTATGTTAGATAGATTAAAAAAGAATAATAAGATTAGAAAATCAAACCTTCACTGTGCCTTGTGATAGAATCACTACGATGACCGCTCCAAGATGGCAGCTGCATTTCTTGTGCCTCAGGAACCAACGCGGTGTCTACTCCTCTTTATAATGTCTGTGTTTGTCTACTGTCGGTTTGTGCCATTTTCTCCTTTGGGGCTGAATTTTTGTATCACTTCCGGTCTGTGCCTTCATCAACCATAAAAGCGAGCTTCAAGCCGTTGCGCGGTGCTTCGCTCGTATTATTAATATGTACATGTCACGGACATGAATAAGCAAAGCTCTTCAGCATCTCACCACGTCATTTAGGTCCTTCAGTGACCAGACTCATAAGTGTCAGAAAATAAATGAACAAACTAAGAAACTAATGACAAACCATTAAGTGATCTCAGCCAAGTCTATCACATTGACTTCAGTGTGTGTGGGTTTGATCACTACTATAAATTCAATACCTTGCACACATCCATATAGGATTTTTTTTTAAAACCATTCTTTAACTTTTTTTAGTACCACGTTCATATATGATTTATGATCATATTCTAATTTCCGAGGACAATTATTTGCAGCAGCAGCAGCAGGTGGCTAAACACATTGGGGAGGTCGTGGTCTGGAGATGATAAACCCTTGACTTGATTTACCCCTCATACAGGCAAACTCACTGTGGTGTCCTTTAGCAAGGTCCTTCATCCCCAAGCTGCTCCCAGTGTGCAGCTGAGAGCTTTGCATGGCAGCACTCTGACACTGGTATGAATCATTGACGTATGACTGTAAATTGCTTTACGCGTCGCCATCAGATAGAAATGTGATATATAAAAATACAGCCCATTACATTTACCATATGTATGGCCAAAACACTGGTAGTAGAGAGATACTATGTGATTCAACATTCGGGCTTTTATTTGTTAAAGGTGGAGCTTTGTTTTTAGTCTGACGTGAGCCATGAGCTTGTATTTGGAAAAGAATGACGACCAATGCCCTCGATACTTCAACTGGCTTTAAAGCCAAGCAAAACAGACTGGTAGAAGTGAAATATTAAGAAGATTATAATAGGACAAAAAACCCCAAACAAAACAGATTTACAATCTTTTTAAAATTCAAATAACATGTATGTAAACCAAATCAAATTAATTCATAAAGACCACACATCTCACACAGAAGTGTGGTGGAGCACACAGCCAAGAAGAAATGAGGTCAGATTATCCAATTTGGAGAGAGGACAGAGGCAGGTTGGTACTAAGAGAGACAGACCCAGTCTCTAAATATTTAGTATGTTTCCACACAGGCTGCCTTTGCCACAGTCATCTTTCCAAGACAATAGCGCTTACATTCAGTCAGAATAATGCACACATGCAATGCTGAACAACGCACAAAGAGTCATCTTTTATGTTTCTGTATGGAATTCAGAATGTCATAAAAAGTATCTTTCCACATGGTCATTATATTAAGCTTATAGCATTATGAAAATATTTACTTTGACATGTTCATGTAAAATATATTATATGTACATTTGAAATAATTTCACCAAAGTATTGTCGTAAAAGAACTCGTATACCTTCATTTAATTAGCTTAATTCTGGACCCACTCATCCTGTGCAGTCACACGCCGCCCACCACGTATGAGAAACACGGGTTCTACCATCGACATCTCAGCACAACACATCACTAATCTTTTTGACAAACAGACTGACTCCAGAAATACTTTATTTCACCAACAAAATAATAGTAAGTATCGGTGGGGGGGTGAGAGAAACCCTGCAGCACACAGTGAACACAGCTGGAAGGATCACTGGTGTCCCACTCCCCTCCCTGAAAGACAGATACACCACCCGCCTCACCTGCAGGGCAATCACAACTGTCAGTGATGCAAGCCACCCCGCTCACAATTTGTTCAACCTCCCGCACCACCAGACTCACCAACAGCTTCATCCACCAGGCTGTTAGGAGGCTAAACTCACTCCCCTCTCCACCCCCAGCTCCATAACATCCTGGACTTCTAAACCCTCTGCCCCACACAATGAGTGTCTTTGCACTATTATGCCACTTTGACACTTTGTTAAAAACAGGAAACACTTCTGCTGCTATTACCTGACTGTACTTGCACTACTCTGCCACTTGCACACTAAGGTTAACAGAAATACCTCAGCAGGAACTATTTGCCTTGACTGTCTCTGCACCATTTTTATCTTCCCTGCCACTTATCACACTGAACAGTGAGCTTTTAATTCTTTATTCTTTTTCATTTTGTATCTTCATCACCTCTTATTTATTATTTACTTGAATGCTAGTTATGTCTGTCTTGTTGACTAGCTTACTGTCAGGAATATTTCACCGTGAGATTGTGGGAAACATAATTTTGATTGCTTTGTATGTCTGGTACATGTGAAGAACTAACAAAGCTGACTGACAGATTTCCGCTATCACATGTTTTTTCCCCCCCAATATGCATGTTGCATATTAATGGATTATGCAAAAGTTGCTCATTCACTCACGGGTTTGACACCACTAATCACACAAAAGGAGCTTCAAAAGCATAATTTTTAAACCAGGTTGGCAAAATGTGAACAAGAGCCATAAGATAGTTTATGGCATAGAAGAGGTGAGACTGTAGCTTTTGCTTCAATGTTTGATACCAGAAATGTGTTTTCATATTTCTAAAACATGATGTGATTGGCAAAAAGTAACAGAAGATTTGGATTCAGTGCCCCAAAATCCCATTGCCCCATTGAAAAACTCCATGCAAGAAAAGTCGCGTTGACCTGTCTACGGCTGACACTGAGACCCTGATACATGCACTTGTATCCTCTAGATTGGATTATTGCAATGTTTTGTTTTCTGGGTTGCCGCAGTCCAGAATCAGGGGTATTCAATTGGTTCAAACGCTGCTGCCAGACTCTTGACACGAAGCAGGTTTGACCACATTACTCCCATTTTGGCATCTTTTCACTTGCTGCCTGTCTCTGCGAGATCAGATTTTAAGGTCCTGCTACTGGCCTATAAAGTTGTTTATGGACTGGCACCGCCCTACTTGGCGGATCTATTTAATCTCTACGTACCGGCCCGGGCTCTGCGCTCACTGGACGCAAGATTGCTCTGTGTCCCGAGGGTGAAAAAAAAGTCTGTGGGATGTAGAGCTTTTTCTTGTCATGCCCCAGTCCTGTGGAATGATCTACGTGTTTTAGTGAGGCAGTCAGACTCTGTGGAGACTTAAGTTGTGTCTGAAGACGCATTTGATTGCTATTTTATATGGTTAATATATTGTTTACTATCCTTTTATTCTTTCTTTTTTTTAACCTTTTAAACTTTTTTATCATGTTGTTAATGTTTTCATCATGCTCTGATTTTTTTGGTTTAATTTGTTTTGGTTTTGTTGTCGAGTTGTTTTATGTGAAGTGCCTTGAGACGACGCTGTCGTGATTTGGCACTCAGTAAGTATAATAAATTGAAAATGAATTGAAAATTGAATTGACCAACCAAATGCCACACACTGTAAAATAGTACATTTTTAGATCCTACAACACAATACAAACAACTTGTCACCAGTTTCAACAAAATCTGAGCACTGGGTAAATTTGACCCCAGGATGACCATTATGGGGCTATACTGCTTTAACTAAAGGTTGGAGCCTAGGCAAATACAGACTTTATCCATTATCGTATAGTATCGTACAAAAGGAGATAAACATGTTAGTGTACATTAAAACACAATTTGACAATCAATCAATCAATTTTTTTTTATATAGCGCCAAATCACAACAAACAGTTGCCCCAAGGCGCCTTATACTGCAAGGAAAGGCCATACAATAATTATGAAAAAACCCCAACGGTCAAAACGACCCCCTGTGAGCAAGCACTTGGCTACAGTGGGAAGGAAAAACTCCCTTTTAACAGGAAGAAACCTCCAGCAGAACCAGGCTCAAGGAGGGGCAGTCTTCTGCTGGGACTGGTTGGGGCTGAGGGAGAGAACCAGGAAAAAGACATGCTGTGGAGGGGGAGCAGAGATCGATCACTAATGATTAAATGCAGAGTGGTGCATACAGAGCAAAAGAGAAAGAAACAGTGCATCATGGGAACCCCCCAGCAGTCTACGTCTATAGCAGCATAACTAAGGGATGGTTCAGGGTCACCTGATCCAGCCCTAACTATAAGCTTTAGCAAAAAGGAAAGTTTTAAGCCTAATCTTAGAAGCAGAGAGGGTGTCTGTCTCCCTGATCTGAATTGGGAGCTGGTTCCACAGGAGAGGAGCCTGAAAGCTGAAGGCTCTGCCTCCCATTCTACTCTTACAAACCCTAGGAACTACAAGTAAGCCTGCAGTCTGAGAGCGAAGCGCTCTATTGGGGTGATATGGTACTACGAGGTCCCTAAGATTAAGATGGGACCTGATTATTCAAAACCTTATAAGTAAGAAGAAGAATTTTAAATTCTATTCTAGAGTTAACAGGAAGCCAATGAAGAGAGGCCAATATGGGTGAGATATGCTCTCTCCTTCTAGTCCCCGTTAGTACTCTAGCTGCAGCATTTTCAATTAACTGAAGGCTTTTTAGGGAACTTTTAGGACAACCTGATAATAATGAATTACAATAGTCCAGCCTAGAGGAAATAAATGCATGAATTAGTTTTTCAGCATCACTCTGAGACAAGACCTTTCTAAATTTAGAGATATTGCGTAAATGCAAAAAAGCAGTCCTACATATTTGTTTAATATGCGCTTTGAATGACATCCTGATCAAAAATGACTCCAAGATTTCTCACAGTATTACTAGAGGTCAGGGTAATGCCATCCAGAGTAATGATCTGGTTAGACACCATGTTTCTAAGATTTGTGGGGCCAAGTACAATAACTTCAGTTTTATCTGAGTTTAAAAGCAGGAAATTAGAGGTCATCCATGTCTTTATGTCTGTAAGACAATCCTGCAATTTAGCTAATTGGTGTGTGTCCTCTGGCTTCATGGATAGATAAAGCTGGGTATCATCTGCGTAACAATGAAAATTTAAGCAATACCGTCTAATAATACTGCCTAAGGGAAGCATGTATAAAGTGAATAAAATTGGTCCTAGCACAGAACCTTGTGGAACTCCATAATTAACTTTAGTCTGTGAAGAAGATTCCCCATTTACATGAACAAATTGTAATCTATTAGACAAATATGATTCAAACCACCGCAGCGCAGTGCCTTTAATACCTATGGCATGCTCTAATCTCTGTAATAAAATTTTATGGTCAACAGTATCAAAAGCAGCACTGAGGTCTAACAGAACAAGCACAGAGATGAGTCCACTGTCTGAGGCCATAAGAAGATCATTTGTAACCTTCACTAATGCTGTTTCTGTACTATGATGAATTCTAAAACCTGACTGAAACTCTTCAAATAGACCATTCCTCTGCAGATGATCAGTTAGCTGTTTTACAACTACCCTTTCAAGAATTTTTGAGAGAAAAGGAAGGTTGGAGATTGGCCTATAATTAGCTAAGATAGCTGGGTCAAGTGATGGCTTAATTACTGCCACCTTAAAAGCCTGTTGTACATAGCCAACTAACAAAGACAGATTGATCATATTTAAGATCGAAGCATTAAATAATGGTAGGGCTTCCTTGAGCAGCCTGGTAGGAATGGGGTCTAATAAACATGTTGATGGTTTGGATTAAGTAACTAATGAAAATAACTCAGACAGAACAATCGGAGAGAAAGAGTCTAACCAAATACCGGCATCACTGAAAGCAGCCAAAGATAACGATACATCTTTGGGATGGTTATGAGTAATTTTTTCTCTAATAGTTACAATTTTGTTAGCAAAGAAAGTCATGAAGTCATTACTAGTTAAAGTTAATGGAATACTCAGCTCAATAGAGCTCTGACTCTTTGTCAGCCTGGCTACAGTGCTGAAAAGAAACCTGGGGTTGTTCTTATTTTCTTCAATTAGTGATGAGTAGAAAGATGTCCTAGCTTTACGGAGGGCTTTTTTATAGAGCAACAGACTCTTTTTCCAGGCTAAGTGAAGATCTTCTAAATTAGTGAGACGCCATTTCCTCTCCAACTTACGGGTTATCTGCTTTAAGCTACGAGTTTGTGAGTTATACCACGGAGTCAGGCACTTCTGATTTAAAGCTCTCTTTTTCAGAGGAGCTACAGCATCCAAAGTTGTCTTCAATGAGGATGTAAAACTATTGACGAGATACTCTATCTCACTTACAGAGTTTAGGTAGCTACTCTGCACTGTGTTGGTATATGGCATTAGAGAACATAAAGAAGTAATCATATCCTTAAACCTAGTTACAGCACTTTCTGAAAGACTTCTAGTGTAATGAAACTTATTCCCCAGTGCTGGGTAGTCCATCAGAGTAAATGTAAATGTTATTAAGAAATGATCAGACAGAAGGGAGTTTTCAGGGAATACTGTTAAGTCTTCTATTTCCATACCATAAGTCAGAACAAGATCTAAGATATGATTAAAGTGGTGGGTGGACTCATTTACTTTTTGAGCAAAGCCAATAGAGTCTAATAATAGATTAAATGCAGTGTTGAGGCTGTCATTCTCAGCATCTGTGTGGATGTTAAAATCGCCCACTATAATTATCTTATCTGAGCTAAGCACTAAGTCAGACAAAAGGTCTGAAAATTCACAGAGAAACTCACAGTAACGACCAGGTGGACGATAGATAAATAAAACTGGTTTTTGGGACTTCCAATTTGGATGGACAAGACTAAGAGTCAAGCTTTCAAATGAATTAAAGCTCTGTTTGGGTTTTTGATTAATTAATAAGCTGGAATGGAAGATTGCTGCTAATCCTCCGCCCCGGCCTGTGCTACGAGCATTCTGACAGTTAGTGTGACTCGGGGGTGTTGACTCATTTAAACTAACATATTCATCCTGCTGTAACCAGGTTTCTGTAAGGCAGAATAAATCAATATGTTGATCAATTATTATATCATTTACCAACAGGGACTTAGAAGAGAGAGACCTAATGTTTAATAGACCACATTTAACTGTTTTAGTCTGTGGTGCAGTTGAAGGTGCTATATTATTTTTTCTTTTTGAATTTTTATGCTTAAATAGATTTTTGCTGGTTGTTGGTGGTCTGGGAGCAGGCACCGTCTCTACGGGGATGGGGTAATGAGGGGATGGCAGGGGGAGAGAAGCTGCAGAGAGGTGTGTAAGACTACAACTCTGCTTCCTGGTCCCAACCCTGGATAGTCACGGTTTGGAGGATTTAAGAAAATTGGCCAGATTTCTAGAAATGAGAGCTGCTCCATCCAAAGTGGGATGGATGCGTCTCTCCTAACAAGACCAGGTTTTCCCCGGAAGCTTTGACAATTATCTTTTCAAACATTTCAAATTTTCCACTATACTAAGATTTTCCCTCCTTGAGGAAGGTGGCAGCTGTCTAAAAATCATTTTCTGACAGTCTGGTCTCTATCGAATCCAAAACGGCAAGAAAATCAATTTTAGCACAAAAAACCCTACGGAATCTGTTTCACTGACATACCATACCACACGCATGCATGTGTACGTATACACACACACACTTGGACCTTACCTGTAGATCCCAATGTTTTGTAGAAACGATACTCTAAATGTAGCTGTGGTGCTCTCGATTTCACTGGTTCCTACACAGTGGACACAACCAAACAAGCGCACAGTGAAAACAATGTTGCAAACCATCATAGACCAATGGGGCCTGTAATGAAATGTCTGAATTAGCCAACCTCTCTAAAAATATAATAGTGGCACGCACACACACACACAACAAAATGAGCTTCAACTGTTTTGCCATCAAGGCCTGAGTGTTATGGTTTGGACGCGGATTGAGGAGCGATCCAGCGTCTGACTGAACCCAGCGTCAAATAACCAGAAACAGTTCCAAAAGAAACAAGTTTTATTTTTTTTCCCCCTAGTGCTGTACATGAAATACTAAACAAAACTGGTGAGGTGAAGAGACGGCGCGCTTTCTCAGCGTCTCAATAGATCGGAGCCCGAACGTTTTGGACTCAGGAATTCCGCCGACACCCCCCCAGGTGGCTTTTTCCAGGACTGTACTCTCTGACGTGTGCTGACCGCGTTTGCCTCTCTGAACGAGGTGAATTGTCTCCACACACACCCATATTCATCCAACCGAATTCAGATCGCTCCAGTTTTTCAGAAGAACTCTGTGACTGCATGCGTAGTTGGGCTCTGTGCCATGGAGTGGTGCAGAGAGGAGGAGGAGGACAGAGCCAGATGTGTGGCTTCATGCAGCAGGTGGAACACCTGCAGGAGCACACTGAAGAGCACTGAAATGATTTTTAGCCGACTTGGTGTCAGCAATCAAACTGAATGCGGTGCAGCAGGGTTTAATTGTGCGTGCGCCTCTTCCTCTGCCGGACTGGAGGAGGTGCAGAGATGTCTGGCTGCACCTGAGTCTCCTCTCGCTCCTCTGGTTGCTCAGACTCGTTCTCCTGCTCATCAGTTACAACAGCAGGTGAAACAACTGCAGGAGCGTCCTGAGGAGCTTCAGCAGGAACTGTGGAACAACACTTGGAGCTGAGTTTAATTGTGCGCACGTGACAGAAAACTGATTCGTCGTGGCGCGCAGTGAAATGTGACGCCACGTTACAAGTCGTGTCAAAACTTGACAGTTTCCGTGTCACTTCGTAATAACGCGTGGCAGTTTGGGCTCCAAGAACCATCACAGGAACCACTATGAACGTTGTCACGTTCTATTAAGAATCACAACTCATCAAGACGGATCAATACGCTCAGTTGCGACCTCCACGACGTGAGATGAAATGAGGGTGGTGTGTGACAATCAAGGAACATTTTTTGACAGGCAAAAACGTGCTCCATGAATATCAAGAATATCGCACACCAACACGCACTATTAAGAAACCTATTCAGATGCGTTAAGTCACATTAAGAGTGTCAGGAATGTGCCACGAATGACAGAAAAATGACATTCATAATGCGTCTTGGTTATGTGTAAACGCACCTTTAATATGAAAAGCAATAATCACACTTCAATCTTGCTTATTGCATTTCTGAACTTTCCAGTAAGGGCCGGGTCACACGGCATTAGCTGAACGAAGGAAAAAAGTCAGTCGAGAAAAAGTGGATGAATGAGCCTGGACGTCTCCCATCACCGAGAAACCTGCAAATGCAGAGCGCATAAAAGACCAAAACAAAACCAAAACTAACTAAAGAAAAAAATTAAGCAACAGTGACCTTGATGCTTTAAACAAAATCAAAGTGAAGCGCCAGCGTGTGATCATTTCTGCAGAGAGTCTGTGCTGTCCACAGCCACCTGCGGCTGCGTTGTCTTGACAATGTGTGCACGCATGCACGTCCGGAATGCTGACGGTATGGGAACTATGCAAACGATGAGGAACAGTCAACACAGAAAGCAAAACGGAATCTTATCTTATCAATTTTTTTTTTTTTTATATAGCGCCAAATCACAACAAACAGTTGCCCCAAGGCGCTTTATATTGTAAGGCAAGGCCATACAATAATTATGTAAAACCCCAACGGTCAAAACGACCCCCTGTGAGCAAGCACTTGGCTACAGTGGGAAGGAAAAACTCCCTTTTAACAGGAAGAAACCTCCAGCAGAACCAGGCTCAGGGAGGGGCAGTCTTCTGCTGGGACTGGTTGGGGCTGAGGGAGAGAACCAGGAAAAAGACATGCTGTGGAGGGGAGCAGAGATCGATCACTAATGATTAATGCAGAGTGGTGCATACAGAGCAAAAGGAGAAAGAAACAGTGCATCATGGGAACCCCCCAGCAGTCTACGTCTATAGCAGCATAACTAAGGGATGGTTTAGGGTCACCTGATCCAGCCCTAACTATAAGCTTTAGCAAAAAGGAAAGTTTTAAGCCTAATCTTAAAAGTAGAGAGGGTGTCTGTCTCCCTGATCTGAATTGGGAGCTGGTTCCACAGGAGAGGAGCCTGAAAGCTGAAGGCTCTGCCTCCCATTCTACTCTTACAAACCCTAGGAACTACAAGTAAGCCTGCAGTCTGAGAGCGAAGCGCTCTATTGGGGTGATATGGTACTACGAGGTCCCTAAGATAAGATGGGACCTGATTATTCAAAACCTTATAAGTAAGAAGAAGAATTTTAAATTCTATTCTAGAATTAACAGGAAGCCAATGAAGAGAGGCCAATATAGAATACAGATGAAATGAGGTTGTCAGGATTTGTTCACATTTTTCAACAGTTTGAACATTTTGACGACGCGCCAGCTACAGGAACAAAGCTGGACAACGGTTAAACGATGTCTCTGAAAGTCAATGTAAGTCCAGATTTCTTGTTTTGTTTTGGCTTCAGTGTCCTTTGTTAGTGCCATGTGACCGGGGCTTTAGGTCCTTACAGACACAATTAACTACTGAGCCACAGAATAACACAGTCACTACTACTCTGAATGTAACCAATGACAATGCCAGTCAAGCCAATAAGTGTTGAGTAACTTTTGTGCTATATAATTGACCCAACCTTGGCATACATATACTTGGACATACAAGCAGTAGGCTATTGAACACTGCAGTAGTATGGGGCAGCAGCAGCAGTTGTAGTTAAGGGTAGCGATATTTTTGTACTGAGCCAAACTTGGCATAAACATACGTGAACATAGTAGGCTATTGAGCACTTTAGTAGTAGTTGTTAAGGAGAGAGACACTTTGTACTGCATCATCATCAGCAAGTGTGCTAAAACTTGCAGATGTTATCTCCCTACACAAAACATGACGGCGCCCTGTACAACAGCGGCTGCTTCAGCTCCCAACAACACAGCGAAAACATCGTTAATTCCACCACCTGCAGCGCAGTGAAACTGTGCTAGAGCTACATACGACCGTTAGGTTTAGTTTAGTTTAAGTAGTTATTTAGTCTGCGTGAACACAGAGATGCAGACCACATCATCACATTGACGGTCCTATATGCTTGTATGTAACTTTATGTCAATAAACAGGAGAAGGAGATGGGCGGGGCCCTTCAGAGCTGGCGAGACGGTCGATAACGGAGGTTGACGCTCGTTTGCTCTCTCCTGATCAAGAAAAGAAGTTCAGTGTCTCCTGCGTGATTATTTTTCTGTGTTAACTGAGTTGTTCTTTTCAGGTCCAACTCTGAACAACTCTGACAATATGCTACACCGATTAGATCCACCGGCCTACAAAGCAGCAGAGTCTCCCACCAGCATAGGCTGCACACGGTGGCACCTGAGGTGGTGCGAGAGGAAACAGAAGTGTGGTTGCCGCGGTGGACTTACAGCTAAGTTAAAAGCTAACCCGAACCGATCACTGCTCCCCTCTATCCTGCTCACCAACACACGCTCCCTGGAAAGCAAGCTGCATCCTCATTTTCACTGAGACGTGGCTTAATACATCTGTTCCTGATGCGGCCATTAGCCTGGATGGGCTAACAACATTCAGAGACTTTTACCTGCCATGGGAATTCACCTCTGTGACCATTGTTGCCGTGTACATTCCATTCAGTGCCAATAACAAGCAAGCACTAAGTACCCTCACCTTCAGCTTGGGACTCCGATGAGGGCAGTCGCATCTACTCCACTCTCCCTTATCTCTGTTCTCTGCTTTAACCATCAAGTCCCTACTTCAGACTGTGAATTCCTCAAATTATATTGGATACTGGATCTATTGGACTACTATTGGATTAACCATGGAATTGATCAGCTGGTCTCTGAACGCTATTGACACCATCTTTTCTACAAGAAGGTCAGGACCGGGGGATCCTACATGCCCAGATGGAACGTATCCTGTGGGCTATGTTCTCGACTCCTGGGGGTCTTGGTGTGTGGCATGCTTGGCGCCTTTCTCTGTTGAGGACGTCGAGGATTTATTTATTTTTGGTCTTATGGCAGCAGGGCTGGTACTTTCTGGCTTATGTGCTGCCCTGATCTACTGGAAAATTGGCAAAACAGTATCAAAAACCATGGCCCCTCGCTTGTCCGTCATGATTAACGAGGTGGGCAACGCTATGCATTCTCAGACTGCGATTAACTCTTGAACTCAGATGCAAACCGGATGACATCTTGAAGCAGATGCGTGCCTTGCAGATGAAGATAATGGTTTTGGAGGCCGGAGAATATTCTTAATTGGGAATATTCTTAATTCATAATCGGGATTTGGTTGTTCAAGTGAAGCTGTAAAAAGTGTTTTTCACTGCTCAAATCACAACACGGCAGGCTTATCAGCCTGAAGGACAAATTGCCCGACTGTTTTCCTCCAGAGGACTGTCTTTGGCTTTAGTGAACATTCGGCTGTGGCGCAACTCAGGGTTGCTGCGTGACCTTCACCCACTTGCATCAATTCGAATAACGGACTTCTTCAAATTTTGTGCACATAAACAATGTCAAATGTGTATGTGCTGTCTTTAATTCGGATGTGTGCCATTTTTACGTTAAACAAGTAATAATTGTGGACTAATTGCTGTCTGAGGTAACTGGAGTGTAAAGCCCCGTTTACACATAGACGGTAAGAGCTCCCGGAAGCGTCCCAGAAGAGTTTTTGGCCGTCTTAAGGATCAAACGGCGTTGTTAATGCCGTTGCTAGGGGGCGTGGCTTAGTTCCAGCTTTACTGGGAATCGTCGAAAAAATTATTCAACATGTCGAATAATTCCGGGAGCGCTCCCGGAGATTTCGCGTGACGACAGAGACAACGCGAACAATGGCGTTTGATACTTTTTAATTGCCATTTCATCCTGCCCTTCCGGCTGATGGGCGGTGGTCAGTATAAAAACGCTAGTGCGCTGCATGCAGGCCTTTCACTCGTGGCCAGCTCCAGATATTTTTGCAGAGAAGCTCCAGTATGCCTCCTAAAAGAAAGTTGGCAGCGGCAAGGACAAGAAGAAGGAAACCAAGAGGTCTGGTTCAGAAGCAGAGGGGAGGCCTGTGGGAGACGGAGCAACATGTTGAGGTGGGGGAAAGGAAGGAGAAGAAAAGCTGAGGATGATCTCCCTCCCCCTGCAGTGACAGAGGCATGTATTCCTGCTGCTTCAGCCTATTATACTCTGGGGGCGGTGCCTATATGCAAATGATCCTTGAGTAACGCAGGATTTGCCTGGATAAAAACCTGGGTATTAACCAGCGGTACACAGGGCATTATCGGCAGCAGCAGAACACCGCCATTCTCACGCGTGTCTTAACCTGCGATTGTAAAGGATAAAACTGGGTATTAACCCCCGTTGCCTGACGTGTGCCGGCTACGGGGTCAAAACACCGCTTTATTCGGCGGATTTAGCGGCGTTTTATCCGCATATTTGCGGATAGTACGGCGGTCAAAACGGCGGCGAAATGCTCTGCCCCTTTCCACCGTGAAAACAGCCAGAACTACCCGCCGACAACACCGTCTGTGTGTAAACGGGGTTTAAACATCATTTCTCCACTGTGAGATCAATAAAGCATATCTCATCTCATACATCAAAACAGCCTTCAGAGCAGCTCCATGTCCACACCTCAGACCATCTCACTGTTATGTTAATTCCAGCATACCAGCCTTTGCTCACCAGAGAAAAGCCTGCAGTGAAAGTGAGACTGTGGCCTGAGGGTGCCATGTCTGCACTGTAGGACTGTTTTGAGTTCACAGAGTGGGGTGTGTTCAGGGAGGCAGCAACGGACAGTCAGCACACAAATGTGAAGGAGTACGCAGTGTGTGTGTCTGAATATATCCAGTGGTGCATGGAGGAGGTCACAGTAACAAAGACAATAGTAACTTGTGCCAACCAGAAAGCTTGGATGACAAAGGAGGTGCGCTCAAGACTGAGGGAGCGTGATGCTGCTTTTAGGTCTGGTGACGTGGTGGCACTCAGATCAGTGAGGGCCAGTCTGAACTGTGCCATCAAGGTAGCAAAGGGTGCACACAGACAGAAGATCCAGGGTTTCTTCTATGACCCCAGCAACACCAGACAACTGTGGCAGGGCACACAGACTGTCACAGGCTACAAAGCCACACCCTAACCCTGCCAAAACGAGCTCAATGAGGAAGCTGATTTCAACAACTCCTTTGAGAGGTTTGAAGCACAAAACACCACCACCGTAAGGAAAGCTACCTCCTACCCCGAGGAACAGGCCCTGATATCATCCCAGGTTGGCTGATCAAGGAGTGTGCAGACCAGCTGGCCAACATGCTCAGACATTTTCAACACTTCACTCAACCAGGCTGTTGTCCTCCCGTGTTTCAAGTCAGCCACAATCATTCTAGTGTCTAAGAAGCCAACAATTACGTGCCTTAATGACTTTTGTCCTGTTGCGCTCACATCGACCATCATGAAATGCTTCAAGTAGGTTGTTAAGGACCACATCCTCTCCACACTGCCCCATCATTTGACACATACCAGTTTGCATACCAGCACAACTGCTGGACTGAGGACGCCATCTCTGCTGCTCTCCATCTGAGCCTGGAGCACCTGGAGGAGAAGAACACCCACGTGCGGATGCTGTTTCTGGACTTCAGCTCAGCATTCAACAAGATCATCCCCCAGGACCTGGCATGTAAATTGGCTCAACTGGGCCTCAACACGCCCCTGTGCAACTGGTTGCTGGATTTCCTCACCGGCAGAACCCAGTCTGTCCGTATGAGGAACACCACCTCCAGTGTCACCTCCCTGAACATGGGCTCCCCCCAAGGCTGCGTTCTGAGCCCCCTGCTGTTCATCTGGTTGACCCATGAATGTCGTCCAAGGTACAACACCAATGACATGCTGAAGTATGCAGACGATGCAACAGTTGTGGGCCTCATACAGGACAATAATGAACTGGCCTATAGAGAGGATGTGCGACATCTGCTGGACTGGTGTAAAGCAAACAACCTGCTCCTGAACGTCGACAAAACAAAAGAGCTCATTGTTGACTTCAGCAGATCCTAACCAAGCCACACACCACTCAACAACACAGCAGTGGAGGTTGTCAGCAGCACCACGTTCCTGGGGGTACACGTTACAGACAACCTCAACTGTACACCACTTCCCTGGCAAAGAGAGGTCAGCAGCGTCTGCATTTCCTGCAACGGATGAGAAGAGCCTCCTTTCCCCCTCCCATCCTCTCCACCTTCTACAGAGGGACCATCGAGAGCCTGCTGGCCAGCTGCATCTCCATCTGGTTTGGGAGAGGCAAGGTTTCAGCTTTTAAGTCCTTGCAGAGAGTGGTGAGGACAGCGGGGAAGATCAATGGGACTCCACTCACCCCCATCCAACACAGTGCCCACAGGAGATGCCCAGCCAGAGCTCACAGGATCCTCTCCGACCCCACCCCCACCATGGACTATTCTCCACGATGGCTTCTGGCAGGAGGTTCTGCAGCATGCATTATATATACATACACGTACATATATATATATATACATACACATACATATATACATACACATACATATACACATATACAATCAATCAATCAATCAATTTTTTTATATAGCGCCAAATCATAACAAACAGTTGCCCCAAGGCGCTTTATATTGTAAGGCAAGGCCATACAATAATTATGTAAAACCCCAACGGTCAAAACGACCCCCTGTGAGCAAGCACTTGGCTACAGTGGGAAGGAAAAACTCCCTTTTAACAGGAAGAAACCTCCAGCAGAACCAGGCTCAGGGAGGGGCAGTCTTCTGCTGGGACTGGTTGGGGCTGAGGGAGAGAACCAGGAAAAAGACATGCTGTGGAGGGGAGCAGAGATCGATCACTAATGATTAAATGCAGAGTGGTGCATACAGAGCAAAAAGAGAAAGAAACACTCAGTGTATCATGGGAACCCCCCAGCAGTCTAAGTCTATACCAGCATAACTAAGGGATGGTTCAGGGTCACCTGATCCAGCCCTAACTATAAGCTTTAGCAAAAAGGAAAGTTTTAAGCCTAATCTTAAAAGTAGAGAGGGTGTCTGTCTCCCTGATCTGAATTGGGAGCTGGTTCCACAGGAGAGGAGCCTGAAAGCTGAAGGCTCTGCCTCCCATTCTACTCTTACAAACCCTAGGAACTACAAGTAAGCCTGCAGTCTGAGAGCGAAGCGCTCTATTGGGGTGATATGGTACTACGAGGTCCCTAAGATAAGATGGGACCTGATTATTCAAAACCTTATAAGAAGAAGAATTTTAAATTCTATTCTAGAATTAACAGGAAGCCAATGAAGAGAGGCCAATATGGGTGAGATATGCTCTCTCCTAGTCCCCGTTAGTACTCTAGCTGCAGCATTTTCAATTAACTGAAGGCTTTTTAGGGAACTTTTAGGACAACCTGATAATAATGAATTACAATAGTCCAGCCTAGAGGAAATAAATGCATGAATTAGTTTTTCAGCATCACTCTGAGACAAGACCTTTCTGATTTTAGAGATATTGCCCAAATGCAAAAAAGCAGTCCTACATATTTGTTTAATATGCGCTTTGAATGACATATCCTGATCAAAAATGACTCCAAGATTTCTCACAGTATTACTAGAGGTCAGGGTAATGCCATCCAGAGTAAGGATCTGGTTAGACACCATGTTTCTAAGATTTGTGGGGCCAAGTACAATAACTTCAGTTTTATCTGAGTTTAAAAGCAGGAAATTAGAGGTCATCCATGTCTTTGTCTGTAAGACAATCCTGCAATTTAGCTAATTGGTGTGTGTCCTCTGGCTTCATGGATAGATAAAGCTGGGTATCATCTGCGTAACAATGAAAATTTAAGCAATACCGTCTAATAATACTGCCTAAGGGAAGCATGTATAAAGTGAATAAAATTGGTCCTAGCACAGAACCTTGTGGAACTCCATAATTAACTTTAGTCTGTGAAGAAGATTCCCCATTTACATCAACAAATTGTAATCTATTAGACAAATATGATTCAAACCACCGCAGCGCAGTGCCTTTAATACCTATGGCATGCTCTAATCTCTGTAATAAAATTTTATGGTCAACAGTATCAAAAGCAGCACTGAGGTCTAACAGAACAAGCACAGAGATGAGTCCACTGTCTGAGGCCATAAGAAGATCATTTGTAACCTTCACTAATGCTGTTTCTGTACTATGATGAATTCTAAAACCTGACTGAAACTCTTCAAATAGACCATTCCTCTGCAGATGATCAGTTAGCTGTTTTACAACTACCCTTTCAAGAATTTTTGAGAGAAAAGGAAGGTTGGAGATTGGCCTATAATTAGCTAAGATAGCTGGGTCAAGTGATGGCTTTTTAAGTAATGGTTTAATTACTGCCACCTTAAAAGCCTGTGGTACATAGCCAACTAACAAAGATAGATTGATCATATTTAAGATCGAAGCATTAAATAATGGTAGGGCTTCCTTGAGCAGCCTGGTAGGAATGGGGTCTAATAAACATGTTGATGGTTTGGATGAAGTAACTAATGAAAATAACTCAGAACAATCGGAGAGAAAGAGTCTAACCAAATACCGGCATCACTGAAAGCAGCCAAAGATAACGATACGTCTTTGGGATGGTTATGAGTAATTTTTTCTCTAATAGTTAAAATTTTGTTAGCAAAGAAAGTCATGAAGTCATTACTAGTTAAAGTTAATGGAATACTCAGCTCAACAGAGCTCTGACTCTGTCAGCCTGGCTACAGTGCTGAAAAGAAACCTGGGGTTGTTCTTATTTTCTTCAATTAGTGATGAGTAGAAAGATGTCCTAGCTTTATGGAGGGCTTTTTTTTATAGAGCAACAGACTCTTTTTCCAGGCTAAGTGAAGATCTTCTAAATTAGTGAGACGCCATTTCCTCTCCAACTTACGGGTTATCTGCTTTAAGCTACGAGTTTGTGAGTTATACCACGGAGTCAGACACTTCTGATTTAAAGCTCTCTTTTTCAGAGAAGCTACAGCATCCAAAGTTGTCTTCAATGAGGATGTAAAACTATTGACGAGATACTCTATCTCCCTTACAGAGTTTAGGTAGCTACTCTGCACTGTGTTAGTATATGGCATTAGAGAACATAAAGATGGAATCATATCCTTAAACCTTACAGCGCTTTCTGAAAGACTTCTAGTGTAATGAAACTTATTCCCCACTGCTGGGTAGTCCATCAGAGTAAATGTAAATGTTATTAAGAAATGATCAGACAGAAGGGAGTTTTCAGGGAATACTGTTAAGTCTTCTATTTCCATACCATAAGTCAGAACAAGATCTAAGATATGATTAAAGTGGTGGGTGGACTCATTTACTTTTTGAGCAAAGCCAATAGAGTCTAATAATAGATTAAATGCAGTGTTGAGGCTGTCATTCTCAGCATCTGTGTGGATGTTAAAATCGCCCACTATAATTATCTTATCTGAGCTAAGCACTAAGTCAGACAAAAGGTCTGAAAATTCACAGAGAAACTCACAGTAACAACCAGGTGGACGATAGATAATAACAAATAAAACTGGTTTTTGGGACTTCCAATTTGGATGGACAAGAGACAAGCTTTCAAATGAATTAAAGCTCTGTCTGGGTTTTTGATTAATTAATAAGCTGGAATGGAAGATTGCTGCTAATCCTCCGCCCCGGCCCGTGCTGCGAGCATTCTGACAGTTAGTGTGACTTGGGGGTGTTGACTCATTTAAACTAACATATTCATCCTGCTGTAACCAGGTTTCTGTTAGGCAGAATAAATCAATATGTTGATCAATTATTATATCATTTACCAACAGGGACTTAGAAGAGAGAGACCTAATGTTTAATAGACCACATTTAACTGTTTTAGTCTGTGGTGCAGTTGAAGGTGCTATATTATTTTTTCTTTTTGAATTTTTATGCTTAAATAGATTTTTGCTGGTTATTGGTAGTCTGGGAGCAGGCACCGTCTCTACGGGGATGGGGTAATGAGGGGATGGCAGGGGGAGAGAAGCTGCAGAGAGGTGTGTAAGACTACAACTCTGCTTCCTGGTCCCAACCCTGGATAGTCACGGTTTGGAGGATTTAAGAAAATTGGCCAGATTTCTAGAAATGAGAGCTGCTCCATCCAAAGTGGGATGGATGCCGTCTCTCCTAACAAGACCAGGTTTTCCCCAGAAGCTTTGCCAATTATCTATGAAGCCCACCTCATTTTTTGGACACCACTCAGACAGCCAGCAATTCAAGGAGAACATGCGGCTAAACATGTCACTCCTGGTCCGATTGGGAAGGGGCCCAGAGAAAACTACAGAGTCCGACATTGTTTTTGCAAAGTTACACACCGATTTAATGTTAATTTTAGTGACCTCCGATTGGCGTAACCGGGTGTCATTACTGCCGACGTGAATTACAATCTTACCAAATTTACGCTTAGCCTTAGCCAGCAGTTTCAAATTTCCTTCAATGTCGCCTGCTCTGGCCCCCGGAAGACAATTGACTATGGTTGCTGGTGTCGCTAACTTCACATTTCTCAAAACAGAGTCGCCAATAACCAGAGTTTGATCCTTGGCGGGTGTGTCGTCGAGTGGGGAAAAACGGTTAGAGATGTGAACGGGTTGGCGGTGTACACGGGGCTTCTGTTTAGGGCTACGCTTCCTCCTCACAGTCACCCAGTCAGCCTGCTTTCCCGGCTGCTCGGGATCTGCCAGGGGGGAACTAACGGCGGCTAAGCTACCTTGGTCCGCACCTACTACAGGGGCCTGGCTAGCTGTAGAATTTTCCACGGTGCGGAGCCGAGTCTCCAATTCGCCCAGCCTGGCCTCCAAAGCTACGAATAACCTACACTTATTACTGCTAAAGGAGGCAGAGGAATAACTTAACATTTCACACCCAGAGCAGAAAAGTGCGGGAGAGACAAGAGAAGCCGCCATGCTAAATCGACTAAGAGCTAGTAGCTACGCTAAGCTAGCGGATTCCTAAAAACACGCAAAGTGAATAATGTGTAAATAATTTAGAGGTGATTCAGCAGAAGGAGTGCTTTAGTTAAGGCACGTAAAGATTACACTGGGAAACAAATCGTTATCTAGATAACTAGATCAATCTAACTGCGCAGATTAAACAGCTAACAGATACAGAAAAACACCGCTGTGCTCCGGAACAGGAAGTGATACAATACCGCAGTGAGAGCCAACCACCAGTAGAGGTGGTTATACACATATACACACAAGGACTGTCCATGAAGTATAGGTCCTTTTTATTTTTTCAAAAACTATATGGATTTCATTCATATGTTTTTACGTCAGACATGCTTGAACCCTCGTGCGCATGCGTGAGTTTTTCCACGCCTGTCGGTGACGTCATTCGCCTGTGAGCACTCCTTGTGGGAGGAGTCGTCCAGCCCCTTGTCGAATTCCTTTGTCTGAGAAGTTGCTGAGAGACTGGCGCTTTGTTTGATCAAAATTTTTTCTAAACCTGTGAGACACATCGAAGTGGACACGGTTCGAAAAATTAAGCTGGTTTTCAGTGAAACTTTTAACGGCTGATGAGAGATTTTGAGGCGATACCGTCGCTTTAAGGACTTCCCACGCAGTGGGACGTCGTGCAGCGCTCTCAGGCACCGTCATCAGCCTGTTTCAAGCTGAAAACCTCCACATTTCAGGCTCTATTGATCCAGGACGTCGTGAGAGAACAGAGAAGTTTCAGAAGAAGTCGGTTTCAGCATTTTATCCGGATATTCCACTGTTAAAGGAGATTTTTTTTAATGAAAGACATGCGGACGGGTCCGCGCGTCGGGACGCAGCCGGCGCGGTGCGGCAGCACAGGAAAAACACCTCCGTGTTGATAACCATTTGTAAAATCCAGGCGGCTTTTGATGGCTTTCAGTGCAGTATATGAGAAATTGTTTAACAGCTGGACATGTTCCAACTTGTCCTTAAGGCTTCCAACAGAGGTGTTTTTCCTGTGGCGGACTGCAGCGGCGGCTGCAATCCTTAAAGCGACAGTATCACCTCAAAATCTCTCAGCCGTTAAAATTTTCACCGAAAACCAGCTTAATTTTTCGAACCGTGTCCACTTCGATTTGTCTCACAGGTTTAGAAAAAATTTTGATCAAACAAAGCGCCAGTCTCTCAGCAACTTCTCAGACAAAGGAATTCCGACGAGGGGCTGGATGACTCCTCCCACAAGGAGTGCTCACAGGCGAATGACGTCACCGACAGGCGTGGAAAAACTCACGCATGCGCACGAGGGTTCAAGCATGTCTGACGTAAAAACATATGAATGAAATCCATATAGTTTTTGAAAAAAATAAAAAGGACCTATACTTTATGGACAGCCCTCGTATATATACATACATACACACTTGTTCCAGTTTTTGCTGTGTACTCTGGTAGCCAAGCAACGACATTTTGTTGCCAGACTCGCTGTTGTGTTTTTGTGCAATGACAAAGAAATTCTGTCTAAAAGTTTGGTGTCATACTTTTATATTTTCTTTTTCCTTTAAACTTTTCATCTCTAGCAGCAGCGTAATCGTAGTAGGAGTGGCAATAGCAGCTATCTCTTCTTGAGGTAGCTTTAGTCGAGCCGTAACAGTTCTCTAGAATCCAGGGTAGGTGGGAGGTGATAGCTTTGTTGGTGAAAATGAAGACTTCATTTCAGTCTCTCAATCAAACCCGCCCTGTGGTGTGTAATCGGCGAGTGAGGAACACGCACTGCTTACATACACTGCCTGCTGAATAGGGTGCAGCTTATGCCTGCTTCACCACATTTTGTTATATTAGTGACAGAATTAACCACCAGCATTGCTGAAACAGAAAACCTTTGACCTCTTCAACTTCTTCAAGTACTGTATTTTTACATGAACCAAGGACATAATAAAATGATCTGTGTTTATTTATTTGTCTTTTAGCAGGATTACATCAAAACTAGTGCACAGATTTTGCTGAAATTTTCACCACAGATACATATTAGGTTATGGAAGAACCCAATACATTTTGGAAGTGATCTGGATCCAGATCCTTGATCACGTTTCACTGTATATAGGCTTTGAAGGATTACGTCAAAACTACTTCACGGATTCTCACCAAATTTGCACCGCAGATAGATATTAGAGCATGGAAAATACCACTGAATTTTGGAGGTGAGCCAGATTGGGGGACGTCAGAAATCTCTGATCTGTTACTTTATTTACTGACTGAACACCGTAGAGAACCCTCTCTCTAATACTGTTACATTAGGTCAAAATAATCTGCTCTGATCAACATAATTGGTCTCCTTCTGTTAATCTGCACAAAACTGCCTTCACGTTATCACCTAAACAGCTCAACTTAACATGAAACCCCAGCATTCGCATGAAACTTTACACCATAGCAACACAGAAAAAGAGTGGAGAAACAGAAATGTAAGAGCCAAAAGTTTCGACTGACAGTTTACTCACTCTCAGTGCTGCAGCTGTGTCATGCAACAATCAAACAGAAAACTATTCAAAACAATCAGGAATGGATTGGTAGAGGTACTTATAAAATACTTTTAATTTACATTTCATGCAAAATTTTTTTTTGATGTAAATAACTGCATGTTACACATTAAAGTTAAACATCGACAGCCTTCTGCTTTATAGGCCAAAGGATACCGGCAGCACCATGTGCCTGTCAATAAAAATGAATAAGTTGCTCATTAACAAGTTACTGAGCAACTCATCATTAGGTTATCTATTATTAAGAATGTTTATCTAAGTGCACCTAACATTTACTGAGCAACCGGTGTTCAAACCTTTACAAGAGAAGGTCAATCACATCTCTTTATCAGCTGCATTACACACACATGCAAGAGGGAAGTAGCTGAGTAGTTCACATCAACACTTTTAACAACAGAATTGTAATCACTGTCTATTGCTTACTAAATGTCATCTATGAGAAAGGTTAGCTACAGTACATCTGAAAAGTACTCAGTGCTTCAGTTTTTCCATGTTATGTTACAGCCTTATTCCAAAATTGAGTAAAATAAGGTTTCCCCCTAAAAATTCTACTCACAACATCCCATAATGACAACATTTTTTTTTTTTTTTTTTGCAAATTTATTAAACAAACAGGAAATCACGGGTACATCAAGTATTCACAACCTTCGCTGAATACTCAAGCGCTCTGGAGCAGGTTTTCATCCAGGATGTCTCTGTATATTGCTGCATTCATCATGCCCTCAATCCTGACTAGTCTCCCAGTTCCTGCTGCTGAAAAACATCCCCACAGCATGATGCTGCCACCACCATGCTTCACTGTAGGGATGGGGCCTGGTTTCCTCCAAACATGACGCCAAAGAGTTCAATCTTTGTCTCATCAGACCAGAGAATTTTGTTTCTCCTGGTCTGAGAGTCCTTCAGGTGCCTTTTGTCAAACTCCAGGTGGGCTGCCATGTGTCTTTTACTAAGGAGTGGCTTCTGTCTGGACACTACCATACAGGCCTGATTGGTGGATTGCTGCAGAGATGGTTGTCCTTCGGGAAGGTTCTCCTCTCTCCACAGAGGAATGCTGGAGCTCTGACAGAGTAACCATCAGGTTGTTGGTCACCTCCCTGACTAAGGTCCTTCTCCCCTCGATTGCTCAGTTTAGACGGGCAGCCAGTTCTAGGAAGAGTCCTGGTGGATCTGAACTTCTTCCATTTACGGATGATGGAGGCCACTGTGCACATTGAGACCTTCGAAGCAGCAGGAATGTTTCTGTACCCTTCCCCAGATCTGTGCCTCCTGACAATACTGTCTTGGAGGTCTACAGACAATTCCTTTGACTTCATGCATGGTTTGTGCTCTGATATGTAGACAGGTGTGTCTTTCCAAATCATGTCCAATCAACTGAATTTACCCCAGGTGGACTCCAGTTAAGCTGTAGAAACATCTCATGGATGATCAGTAGTGATCAGATGTCTTTGGGAGCTGCTGTAATGATGAGCTTTCTCCTGGGATCAATAAAGTTTTTTTGTTGTCACAGAAACAAATCTGTTGAGGTGCTCTTTTTATTTTAAAGAAAGTAATGAGATGAAGAGCAAGGCAACATTGCTTTTTGGCACCCCCTCAGTGATTCTCAGGCAGAAAAAAGCTATATGAACACAGAGCCTTAATAGGGCCTTGGACAACTTCACCCTGGACCTGAACCAGCTGCTCAAGACTGTCGAGATGATAGTAGACTTCAGAAGGAACCCCCCCCCCCTCCCTCAACAATACTGTGTCTACTGTGGACATTTCAGGTTCCTGGAATCCACCATCTCCCAAGATCTGAAGTGGACCTCCCACATGGACTCAATTGGGAAAAAGGCACAGCAGAGGATGTACCTCCTCAGACAGCTCAGGAAGTTCAGGAGCTGCTCATCAACTTTTCCACATCCATCATCCAGTCTGTCCTGTGCATCTCCATCTGTTTGGTTTCCCTCTGCTTCCAAACATGGTATCCACAGACTTCAACCAACTGTCAGGTCTGCAGAAAAAAATCTGCAGCACCAGCCTGCCCTCCATCCAGGACTTATACCAGTCCAGGAAGTGTGCTGGTAACATCTCTGCAGACCCCTCACACCCTGGACACACACTGTTTAAACTCCTCCCCTCTGGTTGACAGTACATGCTCTGTACATCAGAACAACCAGACACAGGAACAGTTTCTTTCCACAGGCCATCACACTGATGAACAAGTTAACCTGCCAAAAACTCACTCATTCATATACCTCACAAACAACTTCAATCTGTTGTCTGTTTGACATTTTTTCCCCTCTTATTGCACTTTTTTTTTTTTTTTTTACTGTGAATTTAGTGTATATTTATACATGCTGTACAGAGAGTGTGCAGCTCAAACCGAAGTCAAATTCCTTGTATTCTGTGGATACTTGGTGAATAAAGGCTATTCTGATATGCTTTGGCATTGATTTCATAGGTTTATGCAAGTCTACTGGAGGGAAGGAATACCATTTTTTCCAAAACATAATTCCTCCTTTGGCTTTTGATGAAGCTGATGGAGAGCACAAACACTTAACCCAAAACCTTTCATAGGTGTTCAACCAGCTTGAGATTGAAGGAGTGTGAAGGCCATGATATAAAATTAATTTTCCTACTCAAATAACTGAGTGACCCTTTGCGCCCTGTGGACAGCAACATTATTTCCCTACTTATCCACTGAGGATAAGTAGGGAAATTTGTCATCTGATGAACTGAATAAATAAATAAATAATTGAGCCCAGCCCACTTCCTTGACAAGCTCCTGTTAACCTTTGATAACTTGCCATCATTCCTTCTATTTTTACAACTGGATTTATGGATGGCCAGATTAGTACATCGGTTCTGCCGGTCTGTTTTTGCTTGGGTCCACACTTTTATAACCAGGACTGTGAAATGAAAATGGGAATTAAATGATACTTTTTCAGCATCTCCTGGAAGAACAAATCTCAAAATTATTGGATATTTAAATGATCTTATATTCAACCTTTTATTTGACCTGTCAATGATGATGTTGAAATAACAGAATATGACGTGGAAGTAGGACCTGGAATGATTTTCCTTTAATTGTAAACCAAATTATGCATTAACTCAGAACAATTAAACTACATGATATTTATGAAGACTGAAAAGACTGTTACAGCATTTCAAAAACCACAGCTAAAGCTTGTTGAATATTTGGAAAATCATGGTAAAATATCAATAACATACTTTATAGTAAAAAGTCATTTATATCCTTGTGTAAATTCATGCAGCCTAAATCCATTCAAAGCCACAATGTCTTTTTTACCTTGTCTAAAATCCTGTTTGAACAGCAGAATGTTTCCAGAGAGAGAAAAATTCTTACCGCGTTTTCCTGAGGGCACAGTTCACTTTTCCCGTTTCTTTTATCTTTCAGGTGTGTTGATGAAGCCAGTGACGATCCATGGATTCTTGTCCTTATAAGACTTTTTCAAACCGTCTTTTTCGCCATCTTCTCTCTGTGCGACGTCGCTCCGTGACAGACATGCTGCACAAATCTTTTAAAAACTTGAAAGCTCTAAAAGTTTACGATGTCCACATGCTGAGTTTAGCTTAAGCGTCGCACAGGAGCCACACAGCGTCGCCGCAGCAACCAACCAGTCCTGCTTTACAACAACTGTCGTAACAGCTACGCTTTGAGTGGCATTTTTCCTCCGCGAAACTCCGCAGATCCGAGGAAACTGATTTGTATCTGTAACACACAGATCAGTGTCCGTGGACTTATAAAACTTACACGATGTCGTAAAAAAAAGAACGCGTTGCGATAAGCATTTTAAAAACTCAGTGATGTTCACGATTGAGTTTGTGTGCCAAATAAATTCATTCATTCATTAAAGAGTACATCACTGACACCACGCCCCGCCTCCCCATGATGAAATCCGTGGAATCCCACGGATCTGCGGAGTTTTCACAGCCCTGTATAACCAAGAAGTTATCCAGTTCAAAGTGTCATTCCTGTTCTGCATGAAGACCTACACATGATTTTTGTATTCACTCAGGTATGTCTGCAGGGATGTCCCTGGTCACCCCCCCAGGTTTTATTTATGCTGATCCAGAGTATCTGCTGATAGAGTTCTAATCTGATACCTGTATTTTCCCACATAATGTACTTGCACGGAGCACACTGCAAGCACGTTAACGTCATTCCAATGTATATGCTTGTCACATTAACAGCTCATACCAAGCTGCTCCTTAATGTTTTTGTTCAATTATTTATCTGTACAAAATAAATTTTTATATGGCTCATCAAGTCCACTAAAAGTACACTATTGTAGTAGTGAAACGATAATACTCCATGTAATATTGAATGCATGACAATTTCAGCTGTAAAGAATAACACCATTATCATAATTTTTATTCCATTTCAATCAGAACATCCATAAATGTCATGGTGTGTCAAATAAAAGTAAGCTTTGAAGAACAAAATCAAGTCTAAAATAACACAATGACTGATGAGATGGTCCTCATGTCTTCAAGACAACGGTACCTAAAAATGCTCAACCTTAGGGTCGCATCCAGAAAGACCTCACACAAAGGCATGAAAAGAAGAGAGAAGTGTGTGCAAAGGTATGACATAAATCAGAGAAAGAAAATGTGCTTACCAGTTTAATAGCTACATATTCATTGGTGTAGAGATTCTTTCCTGCAATAAAGAAACAAATGCACATTAGGATCCTACGGGGGGGAATAAAGGACCACAACACTCTATATAGTTAGCGGTGCACATAACTGGTACTCATTATGCTCTTGTGTGCTACAAATTGATGCACAGCAGACAGCACACAGAGGGAAACATTTTCCTACAATCTGTCATTGTTTTCCTACTATGACATGCTTCCCTTGTGTTTTCTGCTGTGCATCATTTATTTTTAGCACACACAAGCACCATGAGTACCAGTTATGTGCATACCTGCATATAGTTTACTTTGCTCAGTCACATATGTGAGTTTTGCTGGGAAAGCAGTGTTTGGGGATTTCAGACTTGATTTTCTGTGAACTCACTGACAAAGAGGGAGGGGGAAAGTCAGACAACATTTGATCAAAATTCTTGGCAGCCTAAAACCCTTTGGACAGTGCCTCAAAGAAGCTGAAAACCATATATTTCAGATTTTGTTTATAGAGAGAGTTCCAACTTTTACTTTTGCACAATATCCACCCCTCTGAATGAATAACACACAAACTGTGTTAAAAGATATACTGTGATGCAAACTCTACAAGATCCACATGAGAAAGAGTTCCATTTGTTTGTTTTACTTTGGGGGAGGGGAATCAAACAAACAATAGACTTACCAAGTTTCAATTCTCCAAAGTTGCCACAGCCAATTTTCTTGCCCACACGAAAATTTGGGCCCACCATGAGAACTCCAGAGGAGCTTGAAGATCCAGAGGGTCGAGACGAGTGCCCACTGCGGCTTCCCTGGGACACTTTAGTGCTCCTGGTGGGCCGCTCACCATATTTATCTCGCTGCTGATCCATGGTGTGAACAGCATAGATCAGCAGGTGCCTGCAGTGATGTTAAAAAGAAAAGAAAAGCCTCCTGGGCTGGGCCCACCACAGCCACAGCCCTGGTTATCGGCTGCCCCTAAGTGGCACTCTCATGGATCAAAAGATGGTGGGGCCTCCCCGTTCTCACGCTGACTCCTCTTATGCTCTCCGCCCTGCTGACCACTGGCTTCTAAATTTACTGCAGGACGGTGGCAGGCCTGTGACACAGACAAGGATAATTAATGAATTTTTGAACAAAAATGACTAGATACATAGGTTGTTATTCTATAGAAAGAACAATCACCCCAAATGACAGAGAAAGATTGGGGGGGCAGTCTAAGATTAATCAAATCAACTGTTTGTACTGATGTTCATCGACAGGCAGTGATTTTAAGATGATGTTACCAGACTTACCCAGACACAGCAATGTCTTAGTGCTGAAACGACTGAGCCCCTTCTACCCAGTCAATATTTAAACTTAAACTGTGCCTAACTGTTGTTAGGAAATCCAGGCTTGAATGGGAACTTTGATGAAATCACTCAAAATGCCACCATGACTTTATGCTATAGAAAGGACCGTGTTGTAATTGCTTCTGGTGAACAGGATTTGTGTGTGGTCCTCTGTGTGACTCATGCCCAGTACTGCCTGTGCAGTTAGCGAAGTTGGTTTTAGGGGCAAATGTGCATTGTTGCAATTACACAAACACAGGAAGACAACATGTCTGTAAAACAGGTCTGAAGCAACTCTTTCAATGCACAAAAGAAAGAAACAAAAGTAAAACTAGCATTTAATGGATTCATATATATATATATATATATATACACACACACACACAGTGGGGCCAACAAGTATTTAGTCAGTCCCTGATTGTGCAAGTTCTCCTACTTGAAATGAGAGGTCTGTAATTTTCATCATAGGTACACCTCAACTGTGAGAGACAAAATGAGAAAAAAAAAAAATCCAGGAAATAACATTGTAGGATTTTTAAAGAATTTATTTGTAAGTAATGGTGGAAAATAAGTATTTGGTCACCCACAAACAAGCAAGATTTCTGGCTCTCAGACCTGTAACTTCTTTAAGAAGCTCTTCTGTCCTACACCTGTTACCTGTATTAATGACACCTGTTTGAACTCGTTATCTGTATAAAAGACTCCTGTCCATAGCCTCAAACAATCAGACTCCAAGCTCAACCGTGGCCAAGACCAAAGAGCTGTCGAAGGACACCAGGAAGAACATTGTAGAGCTGCACCAGGCTGGGAAGAGTGAATCTACAATACTTCAGACGGGCCTGGATACATATTGTCTTAAGCAGGGGGACTTGCCTGGCACTGCAGGATTTGAGTCCCTCTCTGTGTCGTGTGTAGCCTTTGTTACTGTTGTCCCAGCTCTCTGCAGGTCTAATCCAATTACATTTTTTCCACAAATTTGATTGGTTAATCGTGTGAGATTTCAGACCGTATAATATCGGGGTAACTGTGGAAAAATATTTGACCGTTTCACATTTGAATGTATTACTCTGTGACGAGATGTCATTCCTGTCCTCCGGGCAACTGCGCAGTATTGTCGATTTATGCAACGAGACACACAATTTGAAACAACACCAGCTGCATGCGCTGCTAGTTGAGAGTGAAATGGGTGAATTTAAGATACCATACGAAAGAGTCAATGGTGATTCTGATACAGAATTAATGTTTCACATTTGATGGATTACTCCCTGCCCTGACCGCTGTTGGAGCGATGCTGTCTCACGTTAAGCCTCGCCGACCGATTTACCTACAGAAACATAAACTGTGCAAACGATGGAATTAGATTAGAATGGGAATAACCCCCACGTGGCTGATTATTTGCGGATGTACATGCTGTTATACGGTCGCCATAAAGCTCAATATGTGAACAAGAATAAATGTCCGCAAATCAGACACAACAGGGTTATTCCCTAAATATGCATATGCCACGGACATCATGAGCAAAGCACTTCAGCATCTCACCATGTTATTTTGGTCCTTCAGACTTTTTTTTTTTTTTTTTTTTTTTTTTTTTTTTTTTTTTTTGAGTAAATACCACTCTCATTTTACACTCATCATAAGCTTATGATACTGTGCCTTCCAAAAGTACTGGAACATTAACGACCGAAGCTCTTCACTATCTGTGTATATATATCATCAAAAATTAATCTAAAATTGAATAACTGTTGCAGAACCTACCATCGGTTTGTGGCTTTGTCTATGGGCAGATTTTTTCTGCCATTGCGGTTTGTGCCTTTGTCTACCATCGCTTTGTGGCTTTTTCCGCCCTATGGGCAGATTGTTTTGTGCCATTTCCGGTTTGTGCCTTCATCAAGCTCGTATTAATATGTATGTCTCGGACATGAACGAGCGACGCTTTTTAGCATCTCATCATGTCATTTCCAGTTTTGCTCATATTAAGGCCCAGTCACACGGCACTTAACGAAGGGCAACGAAGCCCAAAGGAAACAAGAAATCTGGACTTTCGTCTGTATCGTTTAACCTTCGCTCAGCTTCGTTCCTGCAGCTGGTGCTTTGTCAGGACTTTTAAACTGTTGAAAAATTTGAACAAAGGGCAATGAAAAACCTCAATTTGTCCATATTTTGTTTTGCTGTTGTACTTGATGGTTTCTTATCGTTTGCTTAGTTTTGCGGTAGTGCTGGTGTGTGTGTGTGTGTGTGTGTGTGGGGCTTCTGCCGTTACATGTGCCAGTAATGCCGTGGCACTGGCTGACCAAGAAGAATTTGTCGGCCTCTCTGCCAGCAGACGGCCGCCCGTGATCATGGTGTTGGCCAGTGCTGTGCACATGAGGAGAGAGTTGCTGCCCAAAAAGTCCGGCCTGAGCTCTGAAGGGCTTGCTGTCCTCTAGCCTGCGCAAACAGAAGAGGCTGCTGCACCTTCCAGCGTCTGACAGTTCAAATGTTTTGAGGACGTAATCCTTGATCATTGCGTATTGCACGACTTTGATCCTCACACTTGCACGCACGTAGTTGTTGTAATGATACCACCTGCTGTATTCCAAGCTGAACGCCGTGCTTTGTTCCACCTGCAGCCACATGCTCTGTGCTGGATGCTATATAAGTAATTATTTTGTGGTGGATTAATAATTTTTCTGCAAGTTGTCTGCTAAAACCAGCTCTAAGCTTCCTGAATCACAGAGGAGCACACCGGCCAGAGCCCTTCATGTCTGCACAAATGAGCTGGAGAAAGCATTTGGAGCCATCTAAAAAGATAATTATTTGTCATGTTTAAATCATAGGAAATCAAATCAAATCAATTTTATTTATATAGCGCCAAATCACAACAAACAATTGCCCCAAGGCGCTTTATATTGTAAGGCAAAAGCCATACAATAATTATAGAAAAACCCCAACGGCCAAAACGACCCCATGTGAGCAAGCACTTGGCGACAGTGGGAAGGAAAAACTCCCTTTTAACAGGAAGAAACCTCCAGCAGAACCAGGCTCAGGGAGGGGCAGTCTTCTGCTCGGACTGGTTGGGGCTGAGGGAGAGAATCAGGAAAAAGACATGCTGTGGAAGGGAGCAGAGATCAATCACTAATGATTAAATGCAGAGTGGTGCATACAGAGCAAAAAGAGAAAGAAACACTCAGTGCATCATGGGAACCCCCCAGCAGTCTACGTCTATAGCAGCATAACTAAGGGATGGTTCAGGGTCACCTGATCCAGCCCTAACTATAAGCTTTAGCAAAAACGAAAGTTTTAAGCCTAATCTTAAAAGTAGAGAGGGTGTCTGTCTCCCTGATCCAAATTGGGAGCTGGTTCCACAGGAGAGGAGCCTGAAAGCTGAAGGCTCTGCCTCCCATTCTACTCTTACAAACCCTAGGAACTACAAGTAAGCCTGCAGTCTGAGAGCGAAGCTCTCTATTGGGGTGATATGGTACTATGAGGTCCCTAAGATAAGATGGGACGTGATTATTCAAAACCTTATAAGTAAGAAGAAGAATTTTAAATTCTATTCTAGAATTAACAGGAAGCCAATGAAGAGAGGCCAATATGGGTGAGATATGCTCTCTCCTTCTAGTCCCTGTCAGTACTCTAGCTGCAGTATTTTGAATTAACTGAAGGCTTTTCAGGGAACTTTTAGGACAACCTGATAATAATGAATTACAATAGTCTAGCCTAGAAGAAATAAATGCATGAATTAGTTTTTCAGCATCACTCTGAGACAAGACCTTTCTAATTTTAGAGATATTGCCCAAATGCAAAAAAACAGTCCTACATATTTGTTTTATATGCGCACTGAATGACATATCCTGATCAAAAATGACTCCAAGATTTCTCACAGTATTACTAGAGGTCAGGTTAATGCCATCCAGAGTAAGGATCTGGTTAAACACCATATTTCTAAGATTTGTGGGGCCAAGTACAATAACTTCAGTTTTATCTGAGTTTAAAAGCAGGAAATTAGAGGTCATCCATGTCTTTATGTCTGTAAGACAATCCTGCAGTTTAGCTAATTGGTGTGTGTCCTCTGGCTTCATGGATAGATAAAGCTGGGTATCATCTGCATAACAATGAAAATTTAAGCAATGCTTTCTAATAATACTGCCTAAGGGAAGCATGTATAAAGTGAATAAAACTGGTCCTAGCACAGAACCTTGTGGAACTCCATAATTAACCTTAGTCTGTGAAGAAGACTCCCCATTTACATGAACAAATTGTAATCTATTAGATAAATATGATTCGAACCACCGCAGCGCAGTGCCTTTAATACCTATGGCATGCTCTAATCTCTAATTAAATTTTATGGTCAACAGTATCAAAAGCAGCACTGAGGTCTAACAGGACAAGCACAGAGATGAGTCCACTGTCTGAGGCCATAAGAAGATCATTTGTAACCTTCACTAATGCTGTTTCTGTACTATGATGAATTCTAAAACCTGACGAACTCTTCAAATAGACCATTCCTCTGCAGATCAGTTAGCTGTTTTACAACTACCCTTTCAAGAATTTTTGAGAGAAAAGAAAGGTTGGAGATTGGCCTATAATTAGCTAAGATAGCTGGGTCAAGTGATGGCTTTTTAAGTAATGGTTTAATTACTGCCACCTTAAAAGCCTGTGGTACATAGCCAACAAATAAAGATAGATTGATCATATTTAAGATCGAAGCATTAATTACTGGTAGGGATTCCTTGAGCAGCCTGGTAGGAATGGGGTCTAATAGACATGGTGATGGTTTGGAGGAAGTAACTAATGAAAATAACTCAGAACAATCGGGGAGAAAGAGTCTAACCAAATACCAGCATCACTGAAAGCAGCCAAAGATAACGATATGTCTTTGGGATGGTTATGAGTAATTTTTTCTCTAATAGTTAAAATTTTATTAGCAAAGAAAGTCATGAAGTCATTACTAGTTCAAGTTAAAGGAATATTCAATAGAGCTCTGACTCTGTCAGCCTGGCTACAGTGCTGAAAAGAAACCTGGGGTTGTTCTTATTTTCTTCAATTAGTGATGAGTAGTAAGATGTCCTAGCTTTACGGAGGGCTTTTTATAGAGCAAAAGACTTTTTCCAGGCTAAGTGAAGATCTTCTAAATTAGTGAGACGCCATTTCCTCTCCAACTTACGGGTTATCTGATTTAAGCTGCGAGTTTGTGACTTACCACGGAGTAAGGCACTTCTGATATAAGGCTCTCTTTTTCAGAGGAGCTACAGCATCCAAAGTTATCCTCAATGAGGATGTAAAACTATTGACGAGACAACCTATCTCACTCAGAGTTTAGGTAGCTACTCTGCCCTGTGTTGGTATATGGCATTGGAGAACATAAAGAAGGAATCATATCCTTAAACCTAGTTACAGCGCTTTCTGAAAGACTTGTACTGTAATGAAACTTATTCCCCACTGCTGGGTAGTCCATTAAAGTAAATGTAAATGTTATTAAGAAATGATCAGACAGAAGGGTGTTTACAGGGAATACTGTTAAGTCTTCAATTTCCATACCATAAGTCAGAACAAGATCTAAAGTATGATTAAAGTGATGAGTGGACTCATTTACATTTTGAGCGAAGCCAATCGAGTCTAACAATAGATTAAATGCAGTGTTGAGGCTGCCATTCTCAGCATCTGTGTGGATGTTAAAATCACCCATTATAATTATCTTATCTGAGCTAAGCACTAAGTCAGACAAAAGGTCTGAAAATTCACAGAGAAACTCACAGTAACGACCAGGTGGACGATAGATAACAAATAAAACTGGTTTTTGGGACTTCCAATTTGGATGGACAAGACTAAGAGTCAAGCTTTCAAATGAATTAAAGCTCTGTCTGGGTCTTTGATTAATTAATAAGATGGAGTGGAAGATTGCTGCTAATCCTCCGCCTCGGTCTGTGCTACGAGCGTTCTGGCAGTTAGTGTGACTCGGGGGTGTTGACTCATTTAAACTAACATTCATCCTGCAGTAACCAGGTTTCTGTAAGGCAGAATAAATCAATATGTTGATCAATTATTATATCATTTACTAACAGGGACTTAGAAGAACTGTTTTAGTCTGTGGTGCAGTTGAAGGTGCTATATTATTTTTTCTTTTTGAATTTTTATGCTTAAATAGATTTTTGCTGGTTATTGGTGGTCTGGGAGCAGGCACCGTCTCTATGGGGATTGGGTAATGAGGGGATGGCAGGGGGAGAGAAGCTGCAGAGAGGTGTGTAAGACTACAACTCTGCTTCCTGGTCCCAACCCTGGATAGTCACGGTTTGGAGGATTTAAGAAAATTGGCCAGATTTCTAGAAATGAGAGCTGCTCCATCCAAAGTGGGATGGATGCCGTCTCTCCTAACAAGACCAGGTTTTCCCCAAAAGCTTTGCCAATTATCTATGAAGCCCACCTCATTTTTTGGACACCACTCAGACAGCCAGCAATTCAAGGAGAACATGTGGCTAAACATGTCACTCCCGGTCCGATTGGGGAGGGGCCCAGAGAAAACTACAGAGTCCGACATTGTTTTTGCAAAGTTACACACAGATTCAATGTTAATTTTAGTGACCTCCAATTGGCGTAACCGGGTGTCATTACTGCCGACGTGAATTACAATCTTACCAAATTTACGCTTAGCCTTAGCCAGCAGTTTCAAATTTCCTTCAATGTCGCCTGCTCTGGCCCCCGGAAGACAATTGACTATGGTTGCTGGTGTCGCTAACTTCACATTTCTCAAAACAGAGTCGCCAATAACCAGAATTTGTTCCTCAGCGGGTGTGTCGTGGAGTGGGGAAAAACGGTTAGAAGTGTGAACAGGTTGGTGGTGTACAGAGGGCTTCTGTTTAGAACTACGCTTCCTCCTCACAGTCATCCAGTCGGCCTGCTTTCCTGGCTGCTCGGGTTCTGCTGGACGACATCTAACGGCGGCTAAGCTACTTTGGTCCGCATCGACTACAGGGGCCTGGCTAGCTGTAGGATTTTCCAAGGTGCGGAGCCGAGTCTCCAATTCGCCCAGCCTGGCCTCCAAAGCTACGAATAAGCTACACTTATTACAAGTACCATTAATGCTAAAGGAGGCCGAGGAATAACTAAACATTTCACACCCAGAGTAGAAAAGTGCGGGAGAGACAGGAGAAGCCGCCATGCTAAACCGGCTAAGAGCTAGTAGCTGCGCTAAGATAGCGGATTCCTAAAAACGCACAAAGTGAATAATGTGTGAATAATTTAGAGGTGATTCAGCAGAGAGAGTGCCTTAGTTAAGGCACGTGAAGATTACACTGTGAAACAAATCGTTATCTAGTTATCTAGCTCAATCAAACTACGCAGATTAAACAGCTAACAGATACAGCAAAACACCGCTGTGCTCCGGAACAGGAAGTGATACAATACCACAGTGAGAACCAACCACCATAAATGTTTACAGTGTCATGGCTTGGTAAAACAGTTGCATGTTCTTCCATTCTTGTGTGCAGTTGAGAGATTTAACATATCGTTATAAAGAATTTAGAGAAGTGTGACTGAGCCATCCAAGAGAGAGAGAGCATCTGTCCCTTTGTCTCTCTCTCTCTCTGCCTGGTACGCGTGCATTTCGGGTGTACAGACAGCGATTAGAGTTTTGGTATTTGAGAGATTTGAGAAATATTTGGCATGTTTGCAGTGTGTATAATTTTGGTGGTGCATTTAGCGTGTGTGGTGGTTTGTGTTTTTTTTTTTTTGTTAAAAATGAGGCGTCTTATGAATGCTGAACAAGCGCTTCAGTTTTTGTTTTATTTATTTATTTATTTATTTAAATTGGAGCAAGACTGAGTGCGCAGCGTGTCATCAGAGTCTCAACCAGACAGAGAGGATTCTGCCGATGAAGGAGATGATCCCTTTTTTGTTCTGGACGAGGAACCACAGTAGATGGTGAATCCACCGACATGCGCACAGATTTCCATAGTGCATCGGATCACACGCTTCTGTTTGCAGCTGAGCTGTGCCCCAGTACTGAGTCCTGTAACACACAGATGCAGACACACACTGCTCCAACAGTGGCTCCAGGCCAGTTTCGTTTAAAGCGTTGAGATCAAAGTTAGCATTAGTTTCATTTTGTTCCTCTTTCGTCCATTTCGTGCTCTTGATTCGTAGGCTATTCAGTGCTAAAGCTCGCCCGTCCACCTTTAAAAACTTTTTTCCCTTCGTTCAGGAATCATAGTATGCTGTGTGACTGGGCCATTACACTCATTCTGTAAAACCACTGAATTCCTTTGGGATAGTTTGGTTTTGTCTTTTTATTTACAATTTTGAGTTTGTCTGCATAGTTTTGACAAGCATTGCTTCTGACATGCAGAGAGAGAATTATGGGTAATTATTAACAATGCTTTGTGACATGCCGCCATGTGTCAACACAGACGCTCAACAGCAGCTCGGCTCTAATGCAAGCCAAAGAAACTGACTCCACCAAATTTACCACAAGATAAAGTGGATGGAGGAGCACGATGTTTACATTAAACACTGAGAAGCACAGAAAAGACTGCACACAAACAGTCCAGATAAACGCTTTGTTTTACGAGATACAACCCCAATTCCAATGAAGTTGGGACACTGTAAAATGTAAATAAAAACAGAATACAATGATTTGCAAATCCTCTTCAACCTATATTCAATTAAATACACCACAAAGACAAGATATTTAATGTTCAAACTGCTAAACTTTAGTGTAAAAAAACACTTAAAAAAAAAAAGGATGAAAACATCACTAATGAAGCATTTCTGCACTGCCATAAGCCTATAATCAATGATGGTTAGAGTCGAACCAGCATTTCAAAGTAAAGTGTGCATTAATGGTAAGCCTCCAACACCCGACAATGGTGGATTATACGCTACCCACACTTTACCGAGTCGGAACAGATTGAAATAATTACATTATCATCAAAAGTAAAGCAGAAGCTGCAGCTTCTGCACACAGCATCTGGAAAGTATTCAGCACTTCACTTTGTCCACATTTTGTTATGTTACGGCCTTATTCCAAAATGGATGAAACTAATGTTTCCTTGGAATTCTACACACAATACCCCCTAATGATAACGTGATGGTTGTGTTTTTTTAAAATTGCAAATTTATAAAAGAAAAAAGAAATCACATGTTTAAGAACAATGTTTCTCAATATTCAATTGCAAGGAATTTAGGAATTCCAAATTTAGGGAATCCATCATCTACAGGACATAATATAATCAGAAGATTCAGAGAATCTGGAGAACTTTCTACACGTAAGTGGCAAGGCCGAAAACCAACATCGAATGCCAGTGACCTTCAATCCCTCAGGCGGCACTGCATTAAAAACCAACATCACTGTGTAAAGGATCTTACCGCGTGGGCTCAGGAACACTAAAAAAAAAAAACCATTGTCAGTTAACACTGTTCACCTTCCCAAGCAGATGAACCTGGTTTATTGGTTTAGGATTATAAAAGTTAAGTTTTCAGTTCGTGGTATTCAAAAATAACTTTTTGGTTAGCTGTGCCCACCACTACGTAAAATAGACATCTTGTCTATTTGGGCTCCGCCGAGCAGCAGGCATAGTGAGCACTTGTCACTTGCCACTGCAAAATACCCACTATGAATGAAAATTTATGGCAGCATAGTTTTGCCTCATTTTGTAGCTTACAAGACCAATGGGTGATGGGGATTCCAGCCATGCTTGACAGCAATGGTAAGGTTAGACCTTACTTCAATTCACTTTATATAGCACCAAATCACAACAGAGTCACCTCAAGGCGCTTCACCCAAAATTCAGAAAACAAAAAATGAAAGACTAAAAAAAACAAACAAACAACAACAAACACAGCAACATAATATGCAAATATGCTTGCTACACGAAAGGGAAAATAAGTGCGTCTCAAGTCTGGACTTGAAAATCTCCACAGAATCTGACTGCTTTATTGATGCACGAAGATCATTCCACAGAACAGGGGCACGATAAGAGAAAGCTCTATGACCCAGAGTTTTTATTCACCCTAGGGACACAAAGTAGTCCTGCACCCTGAGAACTCAGTCTGGGCCGGTACGTAGGGTTTAATTAGATCAGCTAGGGAGGAAAGTGCCAGTCCGTGAAAAATTTTACAGGTTAGCAGCAGAACCTTAAAATCTGATCTCATTGGGACAGTAAACCAATGAAGAGACGCCAAAATGGGTGTAATGTGGTCAAACTTTCTGCTTCCTGTCAAAGGTCTGGCTGCAGCATTTTGAACCAATTGGAGACCGCTAATGCTGGACTGTGGTAAACCAGAAAATAGAACATTGCAGTAGGCCAATCTAGAAGAGACAAATGCATGAAATAGGGTCTCAGCATCAGCCATAGAGAGGATGGGACGAATCTTCACTATATTTTGCGGGTGAAAGAAAGCAGTCCTCGTAATATTTCTAATCTGGAGGTCAAAGGACAACATAGGATCAAAAATTACCCCAAGGTTCCTCACTTTTTTTTTTTTTATTTAATATTTATTTCATTCATTTAAAAGAAAAACAGAAAAGCAAAAAACAAAAGCACCACAATACCAGAATGAAAAGGAGCAGAAAGAAGAACAAGTCTTATGATTTCTGCCCCTTTTAACAATACAATCTTTCAATATACAGCATCATAGTCAACATTATTTAACAGATTGCATTTCTTTAACTTGTCACATACCACTGACCCATTTCATAATTATGACCATTAATTAATAGATTACATCACTGACAGGTTACATTTAAACTTAAGACACTCCAAACATTATTAACAGTTTACTTTTTTTTTTTGACTTTCTTGCAGCCCACTGACTTACTTCATAGTTTCATACTTACTTAATACATCTAATTTAATATGTTTTTTTAAATAATTTAAGCGACCTTAATTCTTTAATTTATTTATTAAGATTGTTCCATAATTTGACACCATTTACTGCAATACTCCTTTCCTTTACTTTGGTTCTAAATCTTGGTTTTTTAAAGACTTCTATTCCTTTCAATTTATAACTACTTACTCTTTGTCAATGTGATGTATGACACATAAGCCTAGGCTAAGCACTAGCTTGTCAAATTGATGCTGATGTCTCACTGGACCAAGAACCATCATTTCAGTCTTATCAGAGTTTAAAAGTAAGAAGTTAATAGACATGCAGGTTCTTACTGATGCAAGGCAATCTTCTAAGGATTTTATTATGGATGAGATTACCATCAGTTATCGGCATGTACAATTGAGTATCATCAGCATAGTAGTGAAAGACAATCCTAAAACCCGCAATATATGCCCAAGGGGTGCTATGTAATGGGAGAAAATCAGGGGGCCTAAGACAGATCCTTGTGGAACCTCAAATTTCATGTCACCAAGGTTAGAGGTAGTGTTACTGTACAAAACACAGTGAAAACGATGCAGTTTATGCATATGCAGTTTTCCTCTGCTCAGCAGTGTAAATAATATGCAGGGGTGGTGGCCAAGTGGTTAATGCGCTTGGTTTCAGTTCAGAAGGCTCCGGGTTCAAATCCCACCACCGCCACATTTCTCCATGTAATGTGGAGTTGCGTCAGGAAGGGCATCCGGCGTAAAACCTGTGCCAATTCAACATGCAGATCCACCTTGGATTTGCTGTGGCGACCCCGAGTGCAAACAAGGGAGCAGCCGAAGGGACTTACTTTTTAGCAGTGTAAACAATATGAACATGTGCATCTATGCATCTGTTATGTGAAGACTATGTGACACTCACATTTTAGTGATTCTACACTAGTATGCACACATATACTGTAATGAATGTGTACTGACTGTAAAAGCTAAAGCCCCTTTCACACTGGGGCTGCTCCCAGTTGCTTCCTGTGGTGTCATGACGATGCAGGAATATCTGCGTCAGGTGCGCGCAGCAGGGGGCAGAGAGGAGGTGAGAACACAGCTTGCAGGTTCTGCACAGAGAAGTCAGAGTGCACAGTTTGGCTGCAGACAGACTGTGCACTAGGGATGTCCCGATCCGATCACGTGATCGGAAATCGGGCCCGATCACGTGGTTTCAGACTTGATCGAAATCAGACGATCAAGAATCCGATATAGATTTTATCCATATTATTTTGATCAGCGCTATTTCAGGCTCATTATTGCAGATTAATGGGCCTTTCACGCGTCGGAAGCATCAGAGGCGTGAGACGCGTTGCTTTTTAGAGGCATCAGAAGTGTCGCTTTAGCTTGGCTTTTGACGCAACGCTTCTGACGGGAGCATGCATTGCCGCTTGTCGGCAGGCTGACACGGTCAAAGTTCAACCCAATCTTTTATTTTTTAAATTGAACAAAAGAAAAAACAAGTTCAACCGGACAGAGGTGGGGGAGTTACACATGCAAAGTTTCTTTCGCAGAACTGCTGTTTGTGTGTTTACGTGCTCAGCCTGACGCATCGATGGAATGACAAGAGGATGATGGACACTTTCCCACTGAAACTCTGGCTCAGTCATCCTTCCGTGCGCAGCAGGACCCGGTGCTGACCAAGTCCTCAGGACGACGATCTGTCATCTGATTAACAAAAAGAAAAAAACAAATTGTCCTGTGATCGTTTGTCTGCAAAACGGAGCGAGAGATGGCGTGCGCACTCATCACATTTAGGAGCGTGTCTTAAAGAGCTTCCGTCTTCATTCACGTTCACTGCGCTGCTCTGAACTTGTTGAACACTGAAAGCATCAGAGGGACACTGAGGACTGTCAGGACGCAAATGTAAGTTTTTGTTTTTTTTTTCTTTTCAAGTTGACTTTTGAACCTTCGACACTCTGAGCTGTGACGTAGCTTCGCGCTGTCCAGTAGGAACGACGCGTCGGGCCAAAACATGGAAGACTAGTGGCAGAAACCACTGATCTGTACAAATGGTAAATGGACTGCATTTATAAAGCGCTTTTCCATCTGCATCAGACGCTCAAAGCGCTTTACAATAATGCCTCACATTGACCCCGGTGTCAGGGTGCCGCCATACAAGGCGCTCACTACACACCGGGAGCAATAGGGGATTAAAGACCTCGCCCAAGGGCCCTTAGTGATTTTCCAGTCAGGCGGGGATTTGAACCACAGATCAGTGCAGAAACCACATCTGAAGAAAAATCCTTGGAAATGTTTTTGTTGTTGTTGTTGTTTGTTACCTCAAAATTTCTGATTACTATTTAAAAAATTTAGAACACTTGTAATTAAAATAGCTAAATCAATAAATGGTTCTTTAAAAACCTTTCATCTATAAATTAAAACCACCTGTTATTTCAGATTAGATAATTTCTTATTTAACATACGGAACCTTGGACATTTATTTTTAGACAAATAAAATGGAAATTTGTACATTTTTTTTTTTAAGTCTGGTAGATTATTACTTGAGTGTTCACGCTACCTCAAGAAGTGCACTGTTTAATTCAGTTTTTTAAAGTATCGGAACGGGACTCGGTATCGGCAGATACTCAAAATCAGATGACTTGGAATCGGATCGGGGCCAAAAAAACCTGATTGGGACATCCCTACTGTGCACTCTGACTTCTCTTCTACTTTATACGAGGTCTGTCCATAAAGTAATGGTCCTTTTTATTTTTTTCAAAAACTATATGGATTTCATTCATATGTTTTTACATCAGACATGCTTGAACCCTCGTGCGCATGCGTGAGTTTTTCCCACGCCTGTCGGTGACGTCATTCACCTGTGAGCACACTTTGTGGAAGGAGTGGTCCCGCCCCCTCGTCGGATTTTCATTGTCTGGAAATGGCGGAATGAAAAGGACTTTTTTCCATCAGAATTTTTTCAGAAGCTGTTAGAGACAGGCACCTGGAAACCATTCGAAGAATGGAGAATACTCTTATACTCACTCGACTGGTAAGCACTGAAAGCCAAGATAGGCATGTCCCAACTTCTGGCAATCAGTCTGTGAGCAGGACTTTTATGGATTTTATTTAAACACATTTGTGAGAGAAGAAGCTGCTGCTGCCTCATAGTGCCTCTCTTCACCAGACAGCTCCACACAGAGAAGGAGCTGAGCTGCAATCAGCATTTTTTTCTGTGGTCTTTTTTTTTTCAGCATGTAGTTTTTACTGCATTAAGTACACGGTATAAAAACAATCCTGCGTGATTTATACTGCAGGAACAATGGAACACAGCAGGAATCATAAATTGGCTTCCGCGCCATGCCGGGTAATGCCTCTTTGCCCCGAGTTACGCCTCTTTGCCCTGACTTGTGCTGGAACCACTTCCTTTCTGCCTCGAGCACAGGACGCCAAAGAAATTAAACAGCTTTAATTTTTCGGCGCCCCACTTGTTTCCTCCTTTGCACCCCTCGCGCTGTGGTGGCGCCGAGCTGCATCGTCTCGGCACCGAGTTGCTTCCACACGGCGTCATCATAATGACGCACGGCACAACCGGGAGCAACCGGGAGCACCCCCGGTGTGAAAGGGGCTTAAGACTGTAGTTTTACTTTGGCCGTTTACTTGGAGCTCCTTTGTTCCTGTCTCACACTATTAAACACCTTTGGCCTAGGGGATGGGGGTACTTAGGTGTGGCCCCTGGTGGAAGAAGTCAATAAGTTTGCTGACTTGTCTGCGATTACAGTGTAAAAGCTATATTGTTATAATATAATAGTATAATGCGAGGTATTACAAGATACACAAAGTAACTTATTTCTCCTTTGTTTTAGTGATGAGCCTCAAGAATCTCCACCTACATCTCCTGTCCAGCCAACCCCCCACCCCTCCTCCTCCTGTCAGGACGAGTGCCTTTTTTAATTTATTGAAATTTTTTTTTTTTTTTTTTTTTTTTTTAAACTTACCGTTTTTACTACATACATACACGTCATGCCCTGTGTTCTGCAGCACATCAACGGAGACTTAAATTAATGTACGGTAGTAACGCTTGTTTGACATGGGCCATGTCCAATATTGTAATTCCAACAGTGGACATTGGCGCATATGTAGAGTCTTTTGTCAATGACGTCAACCCTGAGTGGAAAATACCCGGATATTCTACAAAGATGGTGGCCCGCGGGCACTCGGGAGAGCGTGAAGTTCAAATGTCTGATAAAGCTATGTACTTGCAGTACTAGTGTAAAAAGTGTGGAGTATCAGCTCTCTGGTATGTTTCTTATAGGAAAGTATTGCATTTCTCACTGTTTAATGTTCCCCTTTAACCAGGACTCTTGTCTGTTGCGGGCAAGAAAGAATCATCCCTTTCACACCAGCGTTTTTATTCGTTTCTCATTACGTGCCTTTTTATGAGGCAGCGCAATGCGCACAACAACAGCTGTCTCGCGTGGACTGGACCATTAATATCTTCCACTTTGATATATATATATATATATATCCTTGTGTGTTGTTGTGGAACTTGAGTGATTAAACTTCGCTCCTCCAAATGCTGCCACCATTTCTGTCCATCTGTTACAGACTATGCATCTCCTCTGGGCTGCAGGGTCGACCAATGAGACGCTCCCTCTCCCTCTCCGCTCGAGCCGGCTGCTCTTCTGGCCCAGTTGTGAACATCCAGGAGTTCGCTTGCTTTGGACTGTCTGCTGGAGCATGTTTAAAGCTGGTTTCCATAGAAAATCACAAATACAAGCTCCCCTACTATGAGAAAACAACGGTAGCATGAAGCTGTGTGCAAACTTCTCAACTAAATTATCCTGGTACTTGTAGCTCATTTTACAAGTAAAAACTCAATTTCTGTTGAAATTTGCTGAATCCCCGACCACGTGAAAGCATAAGTGAAATGGAAACATACACCAATGCGGAAATGGTGCAGCTGTTGCCATGACAGTCGCACAACAATGACATCACACCCTAGACAAGCTCCTTGATTGACTGATTTTGTTTAGTAAGTTCAATGTAAGTACATCAGATACAGTGAAGAAAATAAGTATTTGAACACCATGTGATGTGGTGGCCAAGTGGTTAGTGCGCTTGGTTTCAGTGCAGAAGGTTCCCGGTTCATATCCCACCCTTGCCACATTTCTCCATGTGAAGTGGAGTTGCATCAGGAAGGGCATCCGGTGTAAAACCTGCGCCAATTCAACATGCAGATCCACCTTGGATTTGCTGTGGTGACCCCGAGTGCAAACAAGGGAGCAGCCAAAGGGACTTACTTTTTCCCCACTTAGAAATCATGGAGGGGTCTGAAATTTTCATCTTAGGTGCATGTCCACTGTGAGAGACATAATCAAAAAAAAAAAATCCAGAAATCACAATGTATGATTTTTTAATTTCTTTGTATGATACTGCTGCAAATAAGTATTTCAACACCTGCGAATCAGCAGAAATTCTGGCCCTCAAAGACCTGTTAGTCCGCCTCTAAAAAGTCCACCTCCACTCCACTTCTTATTCCAAATTAGAAGCACCTATTTGAGGTTGTTAGCTGCATAAAGACACCTGTCCACCCCACACAATCAGTAAGACTCCAACTACTAACATGGCTAAGACCAAAGAGCTGTCCAAAGACACCAGAGACAAAATTGTAGACCTCCACAAGGCTGGAAAGGGCTACGGGGCAATTGCCAAGCAACTTGGTGAAAAAAGATCAACTGTTGTAGCAATTATTAGAAAATGGAAGAAGCTAAACATGACTGTCAATCTCCCTCAGACTGGGGCTCCATGCAAGATCCCACCTCGTGGCGTATCAATGACCCTAAGAAAGGTGAGGAATCAGCCCAGAACTGCACGGGAGGAGCTGCTCAATGACCTGAAGCGAGCTGCAACACTGTTTCCAAGGTTACTGTGGGTAATACACTAAGACGTCACTGGTTAAAATCATGCATGGCACGGAAGGTTCCCCTGCTTAAATCAGCACACGTCCAGGCCCGTCTTAAGTTTACCCAGGACCATTTGGATGATCCAGGGGAGTCATGGGAGAAAGTTATGTGGTCAGATGAGACCAAAATAGAACTTTTTGGTCTTAATTCCACTCGCCGTGTTTGGAGGAAGAAGAATGCTGAGTACCATCCCAAAAACACCGTCCCTACTGTGACGCATGGGGTGGACTTCTCTACTATGGGGGTGGAAGCATCATGCTTTGGGGTGTTTTTCTGCACATGCATGGGACAGGACAACTGCAGTGTATTAAGGAGAGGATGACCGGGGCCATGCACTGCAAGATTTTGGGGAACAACCTCCTTTCCTCAGTTACAGCATTGAAGATGAGTCGTGGATGGGTCTTCCAACATGACACTGACCCAAAGCACACAGCCAGGATAACCAAGGAGTGGCTCCGTAAGAAGCATATCAAGGTTCTGGAGGGGCCTAGACAGTCTACAGACCTAAACCCAATAGAAAATCTTTGGAGGGAGCTCAAACTCCATGTTTCTCAGCGACAGCCCAGTAACCTGGCTGATCTAGAGAAGATCTATGTGGAGGAAATGGACCAAAATCCCTGCTGCAGTGTGTGCAAACCTGGTGAAAAAATACAGGAAACATTTGACCTCTGTAATTGCAAACAAAGGCTACATTGTGATTTCCGATTTTTTTTTTTTTTTTTTTTTTTAAGATTATGTCTCTCACAGTGGACATGCACCTAAGAGGAAAATTTCAGACCCCTCCATGATTTCTAAGTGGGAGAACTTGCAAAATCGCAAGGTGTTCATATACTTATTTTCCTCACTGTAATGATATATGGATGGCACAAGAAAGTGTCATCCAGCATTTTTTAATCAAATCTATGATTTTATATCTAATTGTCCAATATTTTGGAAATGTGTATGTAAATGGTAAGAATATCATGGTTAATTCCAGAGCCATTTGGCATATTTAGAGTGTAGATTGTTGCGCATTGTCCAATAAATAACATAAGAAGAACTTGGTGTTGGAGATTTTATGTCTTATGTCGCTTATGTTGTAGACTGAAGTTGCAGGAAATGGCCTCCATTTGTACTCGGGGGTCGAAAAACATCTTTTAACCTACTTGCACTGGTGCTAGTAACAAAAAAAAAAAAAAAAATTACTTGCACCAAAAAAGTTACTTGCACAACCAAAAGTCAGTCTTATATTAACATTAAAACTTCTCCTCTGATGTGTCAGACTCTTCTTCTCTGGGGAGAGTTTGAGAGGAGAGCAGCAGCAGACAGTTTTTTTTGTCATGTGCACGCGCAAACAAATCGTCCGTGAAGATTTTATTTATTAACTACACAGATGTATAATAAAACAAATGGTGACTGGTTTATAACACAATTATGACAGAGTTTGAGGGGAGAGAGAGCAAGGAACTTCGGAGCCCTGGAAGTCTCATCGCAAAATGTTTTGCATGTGTAGAGAATGTGCGCAGGTTTTATTATATTGTGCGCTCATTTTGTTATACTGTGCACACGTTTTAAACATTGAGTAAAACAAGGGCACAACCTACTTAAATGGGGCCACAATTTGTAAAACGTGCACTCAATATTGTCTTGACACATAAATGTTGACTATTAGTCAACAAACCAGCAGACAGTATAATACATTTCCCCATTAGAAATGGATCTGGTCAGAGTGTATCATCATGATTTGGGTGTACAAGGACATTTAGAGAACTCCAACTACCCAGCATGGCATCATCTGGAGTTTAAGCACATTAAAAAGGATGCTGAGGGCGAAGCGTCTCCCCGTCGTGAGGATGACAGTTTAAGTCATATTATGGAGTTCATAATATGGAAAACGTGTACACGAATTATCACGGCCAGGAAAACGTGCGCACATTTTATTAATTTGAGAGCACGTTTTATTAATTCGTGGGCTCAATTAAAATAAAATGTGTGCACAAATTATCATGGCCAGAAAAAAAATATCACTTTAAGTGACCTCTCCCGGGTTCTGTAAGGAACCGCAGCGGCAGCCAGGTTTTTTTTTTCCCACGTGCGCGTGTAACGGAGGCCAGCAGGTGTCGCTGTGCAGATGTAGTTAGTAAACCTCACTCCCAACAGCTCAAAAGGATTCTCTGGTCACAAGGCCAGAGCCCTAGGTTTCAGCCTTCTGGTTAGAGAGCTGACTCCCATGCCGGAGCTCGTGAGTTCGCGTCCCGAGGGGAGCGAATGGGCAGAGTCATAACACAACGCAGAATGCAGCCGCTACATGCGCAAACTAACCATCCGTGAAGATAATTTTATTAACTACACAGATATATAATAAAACAAATGGTGACTGGTTTATAACACAATGATGACAGAGTTTGAGGGGGGAGAGAGAGAGGAACCGCAGCGGCAGCCAGTTTTATTTTTCTTTTCTTTGTTTACATGTGCGCGCGCGAACGGGACAGGAGGTCCTCAAACTGGAACTCCTGCAGCTCCAGTTATTTGCTGCAGCAGCAAATAATGAAACTCCCTGAATTGGGAACATCTCATGAGGATGTTGTGAACCCAGGGACGGCGCCGCTGGCGACATTTGTCAGCTTTCCACAACAAATGGAGCACAGCAACTCGCTCCGTGTGTGAGAGTCATAAAATGCAGAGAAGATGAAGACAACACACTGGAAATGATTTTTTTTCCTTATTTATTCTTTTATTGGTTCATTCTACTGGTGCTTATAGTTGATAAAACTTGGACAAAGTTACTTGCACCAGTGCTAGTGCAGTATAAAATTATGTGCACTGCTCGAATAATACGTGCACAAACTAGCACATGCACGTACTATTTTGACCCCGGTACTTGAAACAGTCAACATGCCATAGCTTCCAACGGAGGAGAACTGACTCCCTCCTCAGTTGATAGTTGCCAACAGCACCGCTATACTAAAAATTTCTGAGAACCCTGTGTAGTATTCGCACCGAGTGAAATTCTTATGGTAAATAAATAAAACTCTATTAAAACAGAAGCAGTTTAATATTTTGCCATCTAAAACATACAGAACCATAACTCAAAACAATCATGCGCACTAAATTGTGATTGTGTACTGTTACACTGCTAATACTTGCGGAAAATTGCACTTGAACTGTTTTTAAATAAGTTTATGGCTGGGCCACCAAAAATGTAGCCCGACTAAAAAATTCAAGATTCTGGAGGCCTGTGGGAGCCAGTACTTGAAAACAACAGCTTCCGTCCCCGCCATGAAAAACGCTTAAGTGAAATATGGCACAAGATGAATGCATTTTTTTTTTTTAAACATACTTGAGCTGCTGTACTGCGGTCATACATGACAATAATGCAGTTGCTCCTTACATGCAATACAACATGCATTTGTCTACGATCCTGGCATAATGTGCATGTACTGTATGGCCGACTGTATCCAAATGCCACCAACCCTAACCATGTTAGAGAAAGCAAAGCCACCTTGACAACAGCACGAATTTTGGCTCAGCACTGCAAAACTCAACTTGATTTATAGATCACTTTTGAACAGCCAAAACTGAAACAAAGTGCTGTACATGAAATTCATAAAAACAACAAAGCAACCGAACAACAATAAAAACAACAATAAACAAGCAAAACAGACAAAGAGGCCTGTCTAATGTGCAAAGGTAGAGCATTCCAAATTTTTGGAGCTGCAACAGAAAATTATCAATCCCGTCTGAGCGTTTGCTTGGACCTCGGTACCTCAAGAACCAGCTGATCAGCTGACTGTAGGCAGTGTGCAGGGCGTAGGGGTGAAGCAGCTCAGAGAGGTAAGGCAGGGCAAGGCCATTTAAAGATTTAAAAACAAATAAAATAATCTTAAAATGAACTCTAAAGTGCACAAGCAGCCAGTGGAGGGAGGCCAGGATCGGTGTAATGTGCTCCCTCTGTCGTACCGCAGACTTAGAGGAACGGCAGCATTCTGAACTAATTGGAGACGTGCAAGGGAGGACTGGCTGCTAACTCCAAAGTAAAGTGCATTACAGTAATCCACCCGAGAGGTGACGAAGGCATGATTACTGTTTCAAAGTACTGATGTGTGAGAAAAGGCTTCACCTTAGCAAGCTGCCTGAGCTGAAAGAAACTAGACCTAACTACTACACTAATTTGGTGTCCATCTTAAAAGCCAAATTAGGTCAAGGTCAGGTTTATTTATAAAGCACATTTACAAACAGTCAACACTGCCCCAAAGTGCTGTACAATAAAAGGAATTAAAATTATAAAGTTAAATACAAGAACAAAATAAATCAACAAAACAGTAAAAAAAAATATGTGGCAGTGTTCAGCTCATCTTGTGTTAAAAGCCAGTGCAAAAAGATATGTCTTTAAAAGAGTTTTAAAAGAGTCAATTGAAGGAGCCAGTTGGACATTCAATGGCAGAGAGTTCCAGAGCTTAGGCCCCGCAACAGCAAAGGCTCTGTCTCCCCTGGTCCTTAGCTTAAGCCCCGTTTACACACAGACGGTAAGAGCTCCCGGAAGCGGCCCGGAAGAGTTTTTGGCCGTCTTAAGAATCACACGCCGTTGTTAACTCCAGCACTAGGGGGCGTGGTTTAGTTCCAGCTTTACCGGGAATCGCTCCCGGAATTATTCAACATGTCGAATAATTCTGGGAACGCTCCCGGAGACCTCCCGTGATGACGAACAACGGCATGTGATACTTTATAATCGCCGTTTCATCCTGCCGCTTCCTGTAGTGCCGCAGTTCTCGTCGCGCCACAATGACCAAGCAGGGACTGAATATGTAGTGACGTGGAGATGTCTGGAGTTTGAAGATGTGAACATGTCCTGTATCTGGTAGCAGCCTGTGAGCAGGACTTATGTCTCTTTTGTCCTTTATTTTACAATAATGACAGTTTTTGGAGCGAGCAGCAGCACCACAGCAGCATGGAGCGGAGGTTCTTTTAAATTTTATTTTACGTGCGTGCGAATCGTCCTGGAGATTATTTTACTTATTAGCTACACAGCTGTATAATGAAGGAAACGGTGACTGGCTTCTAAACACAATTATGAGAGTTTTTTGGGGGATAGAGCGAGCTGCAGCCAGCAGCAAACAGCAGCCGGGAGCGGCCTTTCTTTTTTTCTTTCATTTTTTTTACGTGCGCGCGCAAGAGAATCGTCTGTAGAGAATATTTTATTAATTAACTACACAGATGTATAATAAAACAAATGTGACTGCCTTCTAAACACAATTATGACAGAGGTTTTTGGGGGAAAGAGCGAGCTGCAGCAAGCAACGGACTTTATTTATTTTATTTTTTTTTTTATTGTTTACATGTGCGCACGTGAACGGGACAGTTGATCCTCAAACTGGCTCCTGCAGAGGCCGAAGGACCGCTGAAAGCATCCGTCATCCAGATACAGCTCCTGGAGCAAATAATAATAATGATACTCTCTGTATTGGGAGCTTTCCACAGCAACTTGCTCCGTGTGATCAAGGTCCGTCATATTAATTTTGACTGACAACCGGAGCCGGCGAGCTCCACCCCTTTCCTCCGCGAAAACAGCCGGAACTACCGCGAACTTCGGTCTACGTACTACTCGCCGACAAAACCGTCTGTGTTGTAAACCAGCCTTTAGATCTGGGACAGACCAGTAAACTCTGGTCCGCGGAGCGCAGAGCTCTTCCTGGAGTGTGCAATGACAGCATATCAGATAAATAAAATGGGGCTTGACCGTATTAGTAACAGTACTCTTCGCATAAGCTGTCAATGGACCCAAATCAACAGGGGAAGGTACAAAGGAGCTGCTAGGGCCAAACACAATCACCTCTGTTTTCTTCTCATTACAATTTAGGAAATTTAGGGCCATCCAGGCCTGAATATCCTCAAGACATAACAGCAGAGGTTTGAGAGAAAAGGCATCACTTTTCCTCAAAGAGACATACGAAGTCTGTGATAAAAGTAACAGACCTTATTTTTTTCAAAAACCATATGGATTTGAATCACGTGTGATTACATCAGACATGCTTGAGCCCTCATGGGCATGCGAGAGTTTTTTCACGCCTGTCGGTTACATTATTCGCCTGTGGGCAGTCTTTGAGGAGGGGCCCACCCTCTCGTCATTTTTTCATTGTTTAGGAATGGCTCAGAGACTGCTGCTTTGTTTGATAAAAATTTTTTCAAAAACTGTAAGGCACAACTGAGTGGACACCATTCGATAAATTCAGCTGGTTTTCGGTAAAAATTTTAACGGCTGATGAGAGATTTTGGTCTGTAGTGTCGCTTTAAGGACGGCCCACGGCGCCTGACGGCAATGTGCACTTCGAGACGGCAGCGTCTCGCCATTTCAAGTTGAAAACTTCCACATTTCAGGCTCTGTTGACCCAGTAAGTCGTCAGAGAACTTTCAGAAGAAGTCGGCATGAGGAGTTTATTCGGACATTCCATTGTTAACGGACATTTTGTAATGAAAGAACGTGCGGGCAGAGTCGCATGTCGGGCTGGACCCGACCGCGGGGGGTCACGACAGGAAAAACACCTCCGTTGGAAACCTTAACGGGCAAGTTGGAACATGCCCAAGCTGTTAAACAATTTCTCAGTTACTCATTTGTTGAAAGCCATCAAAAGCCGCCTGAATTTTACAAATGGTTTTCAACATGGAGGTTTTTTTCCTGTCGCGGCGCACACAGATTTGCCCAGTCGTCACGGAAACGACTCGGCGAATATGCGCGCACGTCTTTCATTACAAAATGTCCTTAAACAGTGGAATGTCCGCATAAAGTCCTCATGTCGGCCTCTTCTGAATTTTCTCTGTTCTCTCACGACGTCCTGGGTGAATTAAACCTTAAATTAGGATGTTTTCAGGTCGAAACAGGCCGACGACGGCGCCTGGAAGCGCTGCGCGACGTCCCGCTCCGTGGGAAGTCCTTACACCGACAGAAACACCCCATAATCTATCATCAGCCATTAAACTTTTTAACGAAAACCAGCTTAATTTCTCGAATAGTGTCCACTCGAATATCCCTCACAGGTCCAGAAAAAATGTTGATAAAGCAACGCGCGCCGTCCGCAGCGGCTATTAGACAAACAGCTTCCAACGGCGGGGTGGAGCACTCCTCACTCAAGGCCTGCCCACAGGCGAATGACATCACTGACATACGTGAAAAAACTCACGCATGCGGACGAGGGTTCAAGCATGTCTGACGTAAAAACATATGAATCAAATCCATTTATTTTTTGAAAAAAATAAAAAGGACCGCTTTTTTCATCACAGACCTCGTATAACTGGCTGTCAACAGCATAACAATGAAAAGCGACACCATGTTTTCTGAGGACAGACCCTAGGGGAAGCATGTACAGGGAGAAAAGCAAGGGTCCTAAAATAGAACCCTGTGAGACCCCGTGTAAAAGTGGAGCGGAGGAGGATTCACAAACCCCAAGACCAACGCGCATAGTCCGGTCTGCTAAACAGGACCGGAACCCGTCCAGGGCACTACCACCAACGCCCACTAGCTTCTGCAGATTTAACAGGATAGTGTGGTCTACAGTGTCAAAGGCAGCAGTCAAGTCAAGCAAGAGCAACATCGTTGCCACTATCATTTGCCATTAACTTTTTTTTTAAAAAGGACAGTATCTGTGCTATGCAATGTTTTAAAACCAGACTGAAAAACCTCCATGATGTTGTGTTCTTCAAGGAAGGTTTTCAAGTTGTGCATAGACAATTTTCTCTAGAATTTTAGAAATAAATGGCAGCTTGGAGATTGGCCTGAAATTTGCTAAAACTGTGCTATCAAGGCCAGGCTTCTTGAGCAGAGGTTGTATTACCGCATGTTTAAGCTTACAGGGACAACACCAGAGGACAGGCTGCTATTTATAATGGTGAGAACCGACTGCCCTAATGTAGCAAAAACTTCTTTAAGGAAGTGGGGAGGGACCACATCATGAGGGGAACCTGATGGTTATATGTGGGCCACCATATCACCCTCTGTGCAATTTGTTGTGCAAAAGTGTGTCATTAGATCAGGGGTGGGCAATCATGTGCCATAAAGGACCGAGACACTGCAGGTTTTCCGTGCAACCAATCACCTCAGCAGGTGATTTTATTAATGATCAGGTGTCTCAGCAGGTGATTTCATTGACAACCAGGTGTTTATGTTCAGAGGACAAGCTCACCAGCAACCCACCTGTTGAGGTGATTGGTTGCACGGAAAACCTGCAGTGTCTCGGCCCTCGATGCCCAACCCTGCATTAGATGGTACGCTTCAAAAGCCATCTTGACACTTGAACAAATTTGATCCCCGCACTGGCACACAATCTTGTGTGCCAATTAGACATGGGTCGAAAACCAGTTTCACAGTATACTGCGGTATGAAAAAGCCACGTATTAAAACCACTAAAATCTTCCGTTAGACCGTCCCTACGGTATGAGCGGGTTATGAGAATTCTTGACAGGCAGAGCGGAGGCGGCCACTGCTGCCCTTCCCCCGGCGCACATCTCTGTCTCTGTTTACAAAACAGGCAGCTAACGTTAGCTAGCTCTGCATCATGACTGAAGGAGGCGAAGCCTGCACTGAACTTTTCCCTCTGTCTAAAAGGACCAAGTCAACTTTTTTGTTTTATTTTCCGCAGAATAGCCCTTCAAACCAAAAACGGTGGCAACAAAGCACCGTAGCTATGGGCTGTGTCGGACGCGAAGCGATTCAAGATACTCATGTAACTCGCAAAGGATTACATGGAAGGAGTAAACATTATCCCATCTTTGAAACCACTGAGAAGTACAAGCGGCGGACTCGAGTTGTGCTTGTGGTCAACCAAATTTCTCCCACAGCCATGTCAAGAAGGACAAATACATCTATTCCAAGCACTTTGTTGGTGAAGCTGGGCCAAGTATAGGGCTGAAATGATTTATCGAGTAATTCGATTACAAAAAAAATGTTTGCGTCGAGGCTTCGTTTAAAGCTGTAGTACATACACCAAGCCTGTATGTGGCGCTGTAACGCTCCCACAAAAAACCACAGAAGAAGACCATAGCGCTAATCAATGTAGCAGGCGATGCTACAAGTTTACAAAGCCACACGATGAGTAAAATAAAGCCTTTTAAGAGAAAGGGTCCGCCCGTATCGTCTGAAACGGACTTATTGCGCATTTAAAGTGAAGCAGTGTGTTTGTATATATTAAATTAAAAAAAAAAAAGTTTTGCTCCACGGGCCGTTCTCCACCTCCGTAGATGAAGCGAAAGGACGCGCACTTTAAATGGGTCATGTTTAATGATTAAAAAAAAGGGTTAATAAAGATTTGGTAAGAGTTTTTAAATCAACAGGCAGCTTTTGTGGAAACGCTGCAATCCACAGTTGTTTTTCAAAGGCTCTGTTATTCACCAAGTATCCACAGAAAAATAATTTGTCTTTGGTTTGAGCTACACTCTGTTCGACATGTAGAAATATACACTAAACACTGAATGAAGCACAGTAATAAAAAGTGCAAATGAAATATGCAATAAAAAGGAAAAAAGAATGTCCTGTCCACAGACTGAAGATTTCATAGACTGCCTGGACTTATGGTCTGGCAAAGCTCTAAAACTTAATATGAAAAAATAAATAATAACATGGTAAAACAGAGAGCAGGAACACCCTAAACTTAAAAATCTGCATGATGGCACAGCAACATTGTGCCACTGCTTAGGGAGAGCCCTGCCACTACTGATATTGTTTAAAAACACAAAGGTACTTTTTATCCGATTACTTGATTAATCGATAAAATAATTGATTCCAAAAATATTCGATAGCTGCAGCCCTAGCCAAGTATGAACATCCAGATTTCCTGATGTTATTCCAGCCACGTTTCTCCCTAAGCAAGTAAGTCATGTTTCCCACGGGGCAGACGCTACATGTCTAAAAGAGAGACGACCATTTTGGTATTTTCTCTAAATTTAATCAGCAGTATAGTGCTCGTAGCGGTAGACATCGCATCAATTAGTGTGCCTGAATCACGCGCGCTTCATATGCAAATAGCCAAAATGTTGTTAAAGCACATTTTAAAGCTATACATAATACCGTGAAACCGCGGTATTTTTGCCCAGTTAACATACCATCCAAATCTCATACCGGCCCATGCCTAGTACCAAGGAGTAAACTTGTAAACTGTGTGAGGCCCTGTGTGCATTGACAGGCAGTGTTTGCGAATAGGATGCACAATGTTCACAGCTAGTTCATGCAAGTGGCACAAAATTTATTCATTCCAGAATAAATTAATAGACTATCAAATGACAAGGATCTATATCAGGTGTTATATAAAACAAATAACGAATGTTTTTTCATTTGTGTAAAAAAATATTTCATCTTTCATCTCATGAAATATTCTTACGATTCTACTCAAACATTCATTATTTGTACATTGACACTAGTATTGAACACCACAGTGGGATCTGAATATGTCTCTTCATTCCTAAAGCACATAGACTCCATTGTGTCAAACCAAACAGCTCAACGCCTTCACGGCGACGTGCAATGTTGTGTGAAACTGAATGAGTCATTTGTATTTTGAAGAAAAAAGGGGGGAGCGAGTTTCAGCTAAAACAAGGACTATGTAGAAGTCCAAAAGAGTCTTAAGACATATTTTTAAGAACCGTTTCCTTGTCATAAAGCCTATTGTTCACTCACAACAATGAACCGGGCGAACACGTCCCGGACAAAGCCAGAGCTGCTGCTGCTGAGACTCTGGTCGATCAGTGTTAGCCAATACGGCTAGCTCACGGAGAAAGAAGAAAGAAAAAAGGCAAAAAGCTAACGTTAGCCACACGGCAAACAACATAACCAGTGGAGGGAAACAAAATACCCGATATTGGCATTTTATTTGCGAATGATATGAGAATGTCCACCTTTAACGAACACCTGCTGACGGTTATGTGACAGCTGGAACCAACGCAACAAGGAAATTAGCCCCGTTAGCACATACACAAGACCAGCCAGCTAACCAGCTCACTTACAAACACAACAGGCTGACCTTCGCTGGGACGAATCCACGCACCACCCGTCCACACCTCACCGCAAACGGACACGAATAAGGCCGCACTCCGTGCTACTTCTCGGTGGTGCCTGGTGCTAACGGCCAGCTAGCCTCCTCCATTCTTCGCTGCTTTCTGCCTCCAAAACACCGGACGTGGAAACGACACCGCCCGCTTCAGAGCGCACACACTTCCGGGTCACCACCTACGAGGTCATGCACCCTGAAGCCAGGGAAGAAAAAAAAGGGCCCAGCAGGCTTCGACTAATTCAAACTTTATCAAAGCTGATGTTTTTGAGAGTATCGGAGTCGAACTATCAGCAGCAATCAATTTGCTGATTTCTCAACATTCTTTTTTAGAGCAACGTTGGACACCTTTTTTTCTGCCAGAAAAAAGTTATTTTCCTTGATACATGGCAAACGGACTTCATTTACAGAACACTTTTCCATCTGCGTCAGATGCTCAAAGTGCTTTACAATTATGCCTCACATTCACACAGACACACACACACCGATGTCAGGGTGCTCACTGCACACCGGGAGCAACCCAGCGATTAAGGACCTTGCCCAAGGGCCCTTAATGATTTTCCATTCAGGCCGGGGTTTGAACAGTGGATCCTCTGGTGTGAAGACCAACACTTAACCATCACCTCCCCATGCAGATGAACCTGGTGTCCAGCCGTCATCACCAACCATTCCACTCAATATCGTGATGTGATTGATGTCAGACACTCAGCCCGAGGAGAGTTGATGCAGAAAACCACGTTTGAATCTCTCACCTCACTTCTGAAACATGGGTATTATTTTAGATAACAGCATCTGATCTGACGTTGACCTTTGACATGACCTGTACTGCAAGACAAGTTTATACACAAGTCTACCTGCAGTTATTCTTGGGTGTTTTGAAGATATCACAGAAAGACATGTTCATTTGCAAAAGCATCTTATTACTTTGTAATGAAGGTAAAAAAATAAAAAGTGTATGAAAGTCTGATCTTTAATAAGAGCTCACAGTGAGAAGTCACACCTTCAACATGACCTGCTTTCACTAAGGAGTGCAATAAACCCCGGCGCCCAGGTACAACATTGATAAATGACGTCTTTCTGCAGAAGACTTTCACAAATGTTCAGTGACTTTTGACCCATGACCTTTTGACCCCCCAAAAAAATCACTCAGGATCTAGAGATCACTATAACGCCACTTGTTATGTAAACAAGCGCTTTATGCTTTTTTCTGTCACCCTGTATATTTATGTATCCATGTTTAATAGATTTTAATACTATATTATCTTACACATTTACATTTTATACAAATAATCAACTAAAACACAAACCGCATTTAGTGAAAAGTAGGCCATTTGAGAAGCTCCTGTGTTCACAAGATTTTATTTTTTAAATACGAGTATACAACATATGCATCAGTGACCTTGAAATTTAGACCCCAAAGTCAACAGCTATAATCTAAGTTTGATGACAATCAGGCAGTTAAAAAGGAAAAAAAATATATATATATTTATTTTTACAAAGTATGCCTTGGAGACCTTGACCTTTTGACTGCAGACTTCTTGGGGTCACTGTGCATATGTATACCAGGTTTGGTGACAATGAGGCCAACACAACTGAACTCATGGCGCTCACACCTGAAATATCGCCTGACTGTCTACACACACAAATGCAGTCACATTTCATTTGGCATATTTAATTGATTACAGTCTTTCTAATGAATAATGAGGTGTATTAATCAGCCTGATGTGTCAAATGCAAACAGGCTGTTTAAGAAGAAGAAGAAAAAAGTCTAAGACAGTTCAAAAGTTCCAAACAGCCTTGATCCAACAGTTCCAGACTGCGCTGACCCATGTCAGGTCCTTCTGGTTCTTTAAGGGTGTACTGCAGCTTCATGAGGTTACAGCTTAACCCCCCCCCCCCCCCCCCCCCCAAAAAAAAAAGATATTTCATATGAAAAGTACTATACAACCTTTAATTACCTCCACCAACAAAGTTATCACCTGTTTGTGAACAGCCTGGAACAAACAATTTCTCATGTATTATGATTTTTTTTTTTCCCTGAAGATTCAATTTTCAAGGTCAGAGGTCAAAAGTAGGAAAAAAAATATAGGAAAACTCCCTATCCTTTAACATGGAACTGAATCTTCAAAAACTCATAACTGTCAAAAAAGATCAAATATCTTTCATATTTGAAAGTGTTATGTAGGATGGTATCCTTTATCAATTGACAAAGTTTGATCCAGATCCAATCAAAATTAGATTTTGTGGCCATTTAAATGTAACACTCAAAACCCCAATTTAATGTATATTTTACATTATATCTTAAACGTGGCCCAATCACTCATATTTGAAAGTGAGGTGCAGACTGACACAGTTTGTTCTGGATCTGATCTGGATTGTGGATTTTGTGGACATTTGAATTTAACATTGAAAACCACATTTGATGTACATTTTGCATTATATCTCAATCAAAAATGCCTCAATCACTCATTTGTGACAATGAGGTGCAAACTGACACTCTCAATGAACAGACTACATTTGAGCCGCAATTCTTTTTAACCTTGAAAAGCCCTTTTGATGTATATTTTGTTACATTTTAGCTTATGAAAAGCCACTTCTAACAGGACCTTAAGGTTGAAAAGTTTTTCCGAGGTAAAAATTTGTGGAATTGGAAACTATGGTTGGTGGAGGTTTGCGCTCTATGAGCACGATGCTCTAGTTGGAGTAAGCAGTTGAAGATGAGTGAGAGAGTAAAGTATTATACAAATGTCCACAACACAAAAACGCTGCACACACCTCAATCAGATTTATTTTGTACATATTTATCCTGTGTAGCATTTCCAGGAAAATGACTGCTAATGCAAAGTGGCCACAAAAATAAAGCACATTCTTGCACAAATATGAGATGACAGAACACCACACAGACATGTTGGATAAGAAAATAAAGGACAGCAACACATATGCCTGTGCCTTTGTCACCTTCTTTGGAATGTATCAAAAGTATGTGGATGTTAGTAACATTTGAGTGGTGGGTGGTTTTATTTAAGTCCTGTACAAACACAAGTAATCTATGTGGGCAGTAAATCTCTGCAGCACCTTCTAATACACTCATTTTTGTTTTTATTAGAGTTTCAACACCCACACAAGTGGATCGTGGCATGGCTCACAGCACTAATCTCAAATTCAAAAACAACAATCTCAGGACATAAAACTGGAGTGGAAGAGATGGATTTATGAAAGAAACATCATCCTGTCAAATACATATAAAAAAAAATAAATAAAAAAAAACTGTAGATAATGCTCCTTTTTGTTATTTAACACGTGACAAGTCTGTAATCCTGTCGACTCTTTAGTAAGATTTCTGTGGTCTGTTAATATTGTGTGGTAAATTGTAACAATGTGCCAACACACGGTTCATCATTCTGGTTTATGAAAGAATGCATTTCCAACTGTGCAACACATTTTACTGCATCATCATCAGACATATGAACAAAGATCCTTAAAAGACTGGAATGACTTATCTAGTTTCTACTGTAAACTCTATAAAGAGTACCTCTGTGTTAACATGATCATACTTTATATAGCCCACTGATAAGTAGAGGGGTGTACAAACACTCCAGTCAACATCACTTCTGCAACACTCCCGCCTCACACCGTGTTAAAGTCAACACCATAAAAAAGAAATTACGCAACAAGAAGTGTAACTGTAGTATATCAAAAGCTGTACAGGAAAAGAGTAAAAAGAAGAGATGAATGGAAGTGTCTTGTAGATTTCAAAAAGAAAAGTTCTCTCCACCATCCTGGTTAGAGGTAAAGTGTTCAAAAAGGCAGTTGGGGTCTTTCAAAATTTTCAGTCTTCGTTAAGCTATTGCCTTTGCCTCAGGCAGGAACGCCTCCCAAAACTTTACAAGCTGCAATACACAGGAAGCAACAATGAAAAGCCAGTTCAAACACGATGGATACCAAAACCCTCTATTAAACTGACTATTAAAGGTCGGAGTGTCGATAAGTTCCATCCTTTCTCCAGTACTGGAGAAATTAAGGAAGTGAATCTCTCGCTCTGCGTTTGGGAGCTTGTGTGTATGAGCACGACTGTAGAGAGCCAATGAGGTGTTCCACAGTCTCTCTCTGTGTCTCCCTCGAGCACGCACGCACGATGGCTGAGAGAATTAAACACTCAAATGTGTGCTTGCACTTGATTGTTTAAATTGTATACAGAAAATAAAGCAATGTTAACTCTGCTCTTAATTTGATTTTTTTCCCCCTCTAAAATGTACTGATAAGAATATAGTTAAAATACTGGACAGATACGTAGTACCATTGACAGTAGTAGTACCGTTAAACTCATAATGCCCATCCCTAGTGTGATGTCCACACCATAAATAACCTCCACTGGTTTCATTAAGAGATTATTATAATATTTAACTGAACACTTCAGAACTCTTCAACAAATCTTTGTTCATTAGAAGAAAGTGACGTAATATGAATTAATTAGCAGTAATGTGTACTGAGGGAAGAATTTACCCGTTGCTGTGACTGCTGCATTGACTCCAAATATTTGATTATCTGGTTCTTGAAGTCTTTGGCTTTTTCCTTCTGTGGGAGACAAATAAAGAGTAAACAGCCTCAAGACCGTTGCCATTCTCAGCCTTTCAAGCACTGTAAACAGTCATAATACAGGTGCACTATGTATGATAGTAATGTCAGAAGAGCAAATGTGGGAACATACCTCAAACCTGAGGACTTCTTTTCGTACGGTCATACTGGTTCTGTCAAAATCCCTCTCATACTGAGCAACTCTCGTCTCCCACTGTGGACGTGCATAATGAATATGAAAACAGTGTGCCTGCTCGTGATATTTCCTAGTGTATGTGATTGTCATGTTTGTCAACATTACATTTAAATGCAAAGCAACACTGATCAATGGATTATCAGCTGCTCACTAGACATGCTGCCTATCATAGGAACAGATTTAGGATCACACGCACCCATACATACTAGCGTTTAAGGGCCTTTTCACTCTCAGAAGAAGACCATAAAGAGTGCACTGCATCCTAAAAATTTAGTTGAACATGTCAGGGACATGGTCAAAATAAAAAAAATGTGGCATATTCAAATCTGTATGTTGTCCTGATTACTTTACTGCCATGTTCTCACATGTTAACAGCTGACTGAGATGATCTCAGGCAAAAAATGGATCATATAGTACAATGGACCTATGGTGAGGAGAAATTTTAGGGTTTTGTCTCACGTTATTTGGCAGCCTAGAAAGGCAACCCACTAAGATGCTGTGGCCCAAGAACAGAATCTTGAGGCACTTTGGTACAGATTATAGAGATGTTTTAATTCATACCTGGACAGTTACCAAACAAAATAATGTGGTCAACTGCATCAAAACCTTTTGGCAGTCAATGAAATGTACCACAAAATAGTTTTTTCTTTAAAAGGCAGGCATGTTAATTATTTACTGAGGATTTTAAAGTTTTAGGCAGGTTTGCATGTTTCAAAAGATTACATTATTTGCATTTTTCCTAGTTTATATGAAGAATTTCTTTCTTACATCTCAATTATAACTGTACACCCCACCTGACTTCCCTGTGTAAAGAAAAAAACAACACAAAAAAAAAAAAAACAGGTGAACAACTGACTAAGCATATAAATAAAGAGTGAAGGAAGCTGCTGTATTTCTGCCAGTCACTGAGGTTTAGCTGCGTGCTGTGTCTCTTACCTCAGTGATCTCTTCTTTTGCCTGCTGAAGTTTTTCCGGTTTGTTGGCCCACAGCAGTTTGGCCTCCACCTCTCTCTTCTTCTGCAGCGTGCTCTGAGCTTCCTGCCAGCGCTGCCACGCCCGCATGCGCTGGTCAAAACAGCCCTGCACACATCAATCACAGCGGTTCTGCCAGGTTCATCAGTAATAACCACAAAAATATTTATTCTTCAGGACCGTCCCACTCCCAACAGCAAAACTGATCCAGCACAATATTATGAGAACGCCAAAGACATAAGCTATTAAATAATCCTTACTTTGAAATCTGATTCAAATGTTTAAACTTAAGTTTAAAAAAAAAAAAAAAGGAGCAAGATATCCAAGAAAAAGAGTCATTTTAACCACATATGGGGGAGTGAAATAAATGATTCAAGGTCAATGAAAGTCTTTGTATAGGTAGAAAATGATTCAAGGAATCTACACACAGAGTCAAAGAACAACTATAAATAGAGAAGTGTGCCGAATGTCATTTTCACCCTTCTGGGGTGTCTTTAGAATGATTCAAGGACAATGAGCTTTGTTTATTTGGTTGGTTGGTCTGCAGGCAGCCTCCCAAAGAATATTAATGTAAAACAAAAACGGATAATCTGCAATAAATCAAGTAGTATTAAAAATGTTTGTTTGTTTTTGTCCTTTTGTGGGGCCCAGAGGGATTCAATCGTAACGTCCAAATTACCATGACCAGACAGTCCCACAAGGACAGTCTGTACCTAGTAAGTCCCTTCGGCTGCTCCCTTGTTTGCACTCGGTGTCGCCACAGCAAATCCAAGGTGGATCTGCATGTTCAACTGGCACAGGTTTTACACCGGATGCCCTTCCTGACGCAACTCCACATTACATGGAGAAATGTGGCAGGGGTGGGATTTGAACCCGGAACCTTCTGCATTGAAACCAAGCGCATTAACCATTTGGCTACCACCCCTGCGAGGGACAGTCTGTACCAAATGTCAAAAAAATGCATTGAACAGTTTTTCAGAAAATCACCTAATGGTGCACCGTGTGTCTTGGTGTGGTGTTTCTCCTATAAACCTCGGTCCAAAGGACGAGAAACAACCATCATCTGGACATCCATTTCAGAGCCACGTTATATTTTTGATTTCCCTGGTTTTGTATCAGTGGAGGACTTTGGCTCCTCAGCGTTCGTCTTCTTTGCTTCCTACGACCATTTCTTAAAAAAAAATAAAAAACACTTACGCGCACAGCACCGAGAAGGCGAATGTAGTCGGCCAGCAGCTCTGCAAAGACGAAGAAGTCGCTGGCTGCCTGCTCTTGGTGCAGCTGCTCCATCTTGTCCTCCACTTCTGCCAGCTGGGACAGGGCCCGGGACAGAGCAGTGTTATCCTCAGAATTTCCCAACATGGCCACACTTTTGGCAAATATTGCCGTGTTCCCACACAGCTCTGAGGTTAAAGGGCAGAGAAAGAAAAAGAAAGAAAGAAAGAAAAGAAAAGTTCACATCCCCAGTTTCACCGTGAAAAGCCTGATCACAAAACATGAATGTTACTGAAAGTGAAACACCCAATTTTACATAAAAGAGTGCAACTACTGACATTTTTATTATTACAAAGTACAGCACACAAATGAGGGAGATTAAGAAAACAAATCTCTCTTGGGAAGTAAAATAAAAGTCACCTTTTCTGTGACCGACCAGGGAGTCGACCACAGCATGGAGCTTCCTCAGCTGCTGCTCCTCACTCTCCACCTCCTGGAACTTGTCTTCAAACCACTGGAACACACAAGAAAGATGAAAAGAAATAACTTGGCACCTGTCCTGCTGCATCACAAAATTCACTGTGATTAACAATTTAATCTTTCAAATCAAATCACAAATCCTCATCGCTTAAAAAGTCAAAGACATTTTATTTACTGTCAAAACAGCTAAAACTCAGAAACCGAACATTTAAATGAAATGAGGAAGGGTTACTTGAGGATCCACAAAGCTCTACTGTACAGATACTCAACGAAAACCTAATACCTGATTGAGCTACTTTATTTTCCACATTAAACTCCATGGTTTTATTTTTAACTAGACTTGCAAGTTCAACCGAATGACCATCGAATGAGGCTGATGTTTGAGGGATGACAAAATAAAAATAAATAAATCCAACTGGGCCATCCACATCATCTGCCATGAGGACCCCTAGAAGCATGGGCGCCGCCATTTTGAATCGTCACATGTGCCATGCCATCCGTTTCATCCGCCCTGAGGACCTGGTCATGACAACGTCACTTCCTGTGTCCTTCCACATCAGAGCAGTGTTCACCTCATCCAACTTAAGGACCCCCAGAACCAAAGGTCACATGATGTGATCTAAAAATGGTGTTGGGGAACAACTGATTCGGCCGCAAGGAAAAAAAAAAAAAAAAAAAAAGAACCTGTCACGGAACATCACTTCGCCGGCATTGCTAAGCACATTACTAAAACCTCATAGATGGAGTGCCCAGATGTGTGACTGAGTCAACAGACCAAAAAAGCATCTCAGATTTCTAAGTAAGTAGTGGATTGTGCCCAAACTATTTACATTTAAGCAAAAAAAAAAAAAAAAAAAAAGCTGGCTTTTAATACCTAGTGGTGCTGTGACGTTTTGTTTTTATGTGCTGTTTTAACTTGATTGTACGTGTGTTTTGTATGCTTAAAATGGAGAGGGGTCGTCAAGACGGACCTGGTTGGGGCTGAAGGGTTTTAGCCATGCTAATGCTTCCCAGAGCCATTTTACAAAAAACAAACAAACAAAAAAAAAAAAAAGACAAAAAACAAAAAAAAAAGTCTGAAGGACCTAAATGACACGGGGAGATGGAGAGTGAGGAGCTTCCATGCATGTGAGAGGTAAATAAAGAAAATGCTGGGGGTGGGGGGTAGCCATGCTAATGCTCCCCAGAACCATTTTTACTAAAAAAAAAAAAAAAGTCTGAAAGACCTAAATGAGATGGTGAGGGGGTTCACTCCTCAACCCTCTGGAGTCTTGGCTACTTTGGGGCATTTCTGAGTACTTTTGGTTTTACATTTATAATTTACCTTTAAAAACTGTTTACTTGGCCTTGTTTGGTGTCATTTTTTTTCACTCACCTGTGTGACTTTACAGTTTTTATTTCATTCAGACATACTGCATTAAAACAGTGGCCAAACATTCACTCCAAAACCAGAAATTCGAATCAGAAAAAAATTTTTTTTTTTACTGTGAAAACCAAAAATATGTTTAACAAACCATTTATATAACTTAGAATGCAGATATAAATTGTAAATTTTAAAAATATATGTAAAAATGTAGCATAAACAAAGGTATATACAACAATTCACATTAAAATGCAGGAAATGCTTCAGCCATTTTTGTGGATATTTACATGCAATAAAATGCCACAAAAAATGTGGCCAAAAAAAAAAAAAAAAAAAAAAAAAAGCAATAGAAAAAGGTGTTTGGACTTGGGGGGGGGGCAGTCTCGACCTGAACTGCTGTGTTCTCCGCCCCTGGAGCCTGCTCTGTGTTCCAGGAGTCAGGCTGGAGCAGAGCTCTCTGCAGCGCTGAGTCCTGGAGAAGCTGGAAAGAGAAGCACGCGGTTCGATCCACTGTGCTGATCTGTGCACACAGTTCGGTGAATCCACCTGTTCTTGTTCATCCAGACCAAAACAATAAAGTCCACTTCATCAGACTAATCACTCTCTGGTTCAGACTCTGATGACGTGCCCCGTGCTTTGATCATCTTCATGCAGTTCAAAAAAAAAAAAAAAAAGACGCGCTGTTCCAGACGCCTGATTATTTTGATACACTAAATAAATAAAATAACTACACCACACACGCTAAACACACTCCAAGAATGGCAAATATCACAACTTTCAAACCTGATTGCCGCCTGCAGTTCACTCCACATGAAACAACACTTTTCTTTGTTCAGCAAGCAAATTACGTGGATTGGGGATCACTGTTTATTCGGTAATACATTTTACACCAGTGACGAAGAAAAATTTATGTATTTTTTTTTTTTTTTACTTGTTTGCTGTCACAGACAGAGAGAGACACGGAAGACGAGTCCCAGTCACAAAACACGCATGCACATGCACACGCACACACCCGTGGGTTCTGTGTGTTGTCATCAGACCCACGTGGAGTTGGTGATTGTGATTGGTTAGCTCCTGAGTTTTCCACCAATGGTAACACCCCTCTCTCCTGCTGCAGTTGAGGGAGTCATATTTCTTTCCAGCCCTCTCACTCCTCCAGCTGAATAAGCGGAATAAGGGATGAAGTGGAGGTGTAATAGTCACTAGGTGTTCACAGGAAACATTTATTTATTTCTGTATGTATTTATTTATGTATGTTCATTGTTAGTTGCTTTTATATTTTCTGTTGTGTTTCTATTCAGGTTCTTTTTGTCTCTTTCTCTAAAATTGTATATAATAATCATTAGATTATTCATATTTAAACAAAAATAAATTTAAGAAATATTACAATTTGAAAACAAATGTACCCGAACGTGATGACAGCTGCAACTGCTTAATGCTAACTTTTAACGTTGAAAATGCCGTAGACATGCTAACGTGTTAGCATTGCTCCCGTTTTTAAGTTATAAAATACATCTATCAACTGTTTCAGAAGACCATAACAGGTCGGTTTAACAGAAAAAAGGTAAATAATACTCACAGACATATGCTCTTTAGGGTTTTAGTGGGGGAAAATTAAGCGAAAGAAAGAAAGAATAAACAAAGCAATAGATCGAAGCATTGCTTCAATCTGTGAACCACTGCTTTGATTGGTTCCAGGTTCAAAGCAAAGCCGCGCTGCAGAAAAGTTGATTACGGACCAACTGCAGGGTCTGTAATCAATGTAGAGAAATGATCATTTTCCTGACAAACACCCCCAAAACAACGGCCACTCTGAAGGACCGATAACAGAATCGTTAAGCACAAAGCTTATTGATGTCGGTGGATCGAATCATTTTTTAACGATACCCGAAAGGAACCGGTTCTCGATACCCATCCCTAGATGTGACCAGTGAATTTGGTGACACCACACCTGAATTTACCGAATATTTTTCTGGTATCTTGTTTTTGCACTTGTAGACGGTCTCTACACTTCCATTTCTCTGCTGCCTGCTCGTTCAAATCAGTGTTGTTTTTCCAGCTCAGAGGAAGACGGCTCATATGGATAAAAAATAAGGTTGTAGCTCCTTGTCTACCTTCCTGAGGTTAGAAACTAGTGTTTGTGAGACTTCCGGTGGAGCGGGCATCCCACATGGCCACGTAGTTTAAGTGCTGTGGAGCCGCTCTCCTTCCTCCCCCTTCCCACTGTTGCCAAGTGCTTGCTCACAGGGGGTCGTTTTGACCGTGGGGTTTTTCCGTAATTACTGTATGGCCTTGCCTTACCAATATAACACTCCTTGGGGCAACTGTTGTTGTGATTTGGCGCTATATAAATAAAAACTGATTTGATTTGATTTTAAAAGTTCCGAGAGATAGGATCTAAACACTTGAAATATTTGCCGGGGGACGTACAACTTTGTTTTAGTATGCAACAAGTCCAGAAAACTCTTACGCAGTACGGTTTAAGGAGCCTCGCACGACAGACGGAGGGAAGCACGGAGGACAACATGGCGGCTACTCCAAAACCATTACAGACGGACACCGCAACCGAGATAACGACCATTAAAACGCTGCTACAGAATATCGCTTCCGATATGAGCAGATTAATGTCCGGGTATGGATGCAGTTCAGGCAGCAGTGGATAACCTGGGAGCTTGGATGACTGAAGCTGAGACTCGAATATCAGATCTGGAAGATCAGAGTCAGAACCTGGATTACCACGGTCGGCACGGCAACCAAAACCATCGCCCAGTTGCAGGAGAAGTAATGTACCTCGAGGGACGCCGGCCGCCACAAATAATATCCGTATAGTTGGAATAGAGGAGGGCGCAGAAGAGCGAGACGTGCATAAGTTTGTGCAGAAGCTCCTGGCGGAAGTTCTGGATATTGAAATGGGCCCGGAGTTCAAAATTGAGCGCGCCCACAGAGCAGGGTCAGCGGGGGCAACCGGGCCCGGCATGTTCTGGTACGTTTCCTGAGGTTCAGAGCCAGAGGAGACGGTGCCTGCACGCAGCTCGGAGAAGGAGCGAGTGGAATGGCGAGGAGAGGGATTTCTTTCTTTCAGGATCTCTCCCAGATGTCATACAGAAGCGCAAAAATTTGACAGAGCGAAGAGACAGCTTCAAGAGAAAGGGCTTCGTTACTCTATGTTGTACCTCGGCCGTGACTGAGAGTGGTGGCGGACAAACATCCGACACACCTTCACCTCTCCTGAAGAGGTGATGGACTTTATCTCTAAGAGAGCTGAAAAAATACCGCGGAGACGGACAGGATGGTGCCACTTACGGCTCACTTAACAGAACTGTTACATGAGTCATTCGATTTCGTTTTTTAAACACAAATTATACTCAGGTTCATATGGTTCAGTGCTGGAGCCCAAAGCAAAACATTTTGGGTTTTTATTAATGCATGCGTTTTCTTTTTCCTCACGGTTTAAATTATATTCCACACACAACAGGTATTTTACGTTCCTAATCTTTACCTCTTCTGGACTGGAAATATATTGAGGATGTTTATGTAATAAACAGCTAAAGAACTGTTTTAAGCCACTAAAGATGTTTGATGGACATTCAGCATGTTAATGCAAGTGTCAAACACTGGTATTCCAGGATTCCTATTTGAATTTATGCTCTAAATGCTGACTTGCGGGTGTTGAATTTTTATTTTATTATTTATTTTTGTCCTTTATACACTGAATCATTAAGGAGTGCTGGGTGTTTTCTATCTTAGGGGGCTATATTATTTATTGTTTTTGAAAGTCTGGCTATTTGTATAAACTATCTTTCCCTGGTGCTGTAAATGATCATAAGACTATAAGGGGGGGGGGGGGGTGAGTACTGCGGATGGCGGGTCGGGACACAGGTGTTTCACGGACGTTACTATTTCGTGTCTTGTTTTTGGGGATAAAGGAGCAATCCTGTTTTGTTTTTTTTTCCCTTTCTTCTTTTGGCCTTTTTCTTTTATGTGTACATTACAGTCACAATAATATCAAGCTGCTTTCACATGATTTCATCTTCATGGGTAGGTTTTTCAAAGTTCAATATGAGGGCTGAGAGTAAAATAATAGAGAGGTTATTTTAGGATGGTTCATACACTTACATTTATTTCTTGGAATGTTAAGGGGGCCAATCTTGCTATAAAAAGGAAGAAACTTCTCCTGTACCTTAAACAAAAAAAGGTAGATGTCTGTTTTTTACAAGAAACTCATCTAGATAATGATGAGTCAACAAAACTGCAGAGGGATTGGGTCAACAAAGTATTTTATAGTGCCTACTCATGTAGCCAAAGGGGTGTCTGTATCCTATTACGTAAAGGTGTAAATATCACTATTCACAAACAACTCTCGGACAGGGAGGGCAGGTGGGTAGCAGTAAGTGCAGATATGTTTGGTAGCAGATGCTCTTTTATTAATATACACACCAAACACAGACTCTCCTGATTTTTTTGCTAATATTTGTAAGGTGGCTAAACAACTGGGGGATACTTACATAATTATTGGGGGGGACTTTAACCAGATAAGAAACCAAGCCCTAGATAAATCAAAAGCTACCGGGGTGGGATTAGTACATAAATCACAACTAGCCATAGATGTTCTGGAAGACGAGTTGGGCTTAACCGATATTTGGAGAACTCACACCCCCGTGAAAGGGTATATACTTTTTATTCAAATCCACACTCTTCATATTCTAGAATAGATTTCCTATTATCAAAACAGTTAGTGCAGTTGTCTCTACTTCAATTGGAAATATTGTACTTTCAGACCATGCACCAGTTGAGGTGGTGTTGGGTTTTAAAACGGAAAACGAAACCCCCCGAGGTTGGTGGAGACTTAATACCTCTTTGCTCAAAAGTGAAGAATCATGCAACTTTATCAAGAAGGAAATCCTTGAGTACTGGGAATTTAACAAAGGCTCAGCTTCCAATAGTGGACTAGAATGGGATGCATTTAAGGCCTGTTTGAGGGGCCGCTTAATACAACATAGTTCTTATTTGAAAAACAAGCCACTGTCCGATTACTTGAACTGGAAAAAGAAATTAAGGATCTGGAAAAAGTGTATGCATCCCAACTAGACCCAACAATCTTTACCCAGCTGAATAAATTGAAATTTGAACTAAACTCCATACTGCAAAAAAAGGCTGAATTCTTGTTATTCCAATGTAGACAGAAGTATTACGAACAAGGAGAAGCTGCAGGGAGATTTTTAGGCCAAAGAGTAAAACAGCGACATAACCGTACTTTAATAACCTCGGTGGAGAATGAAAATGGGACAATAGTGACAGGCAGAGGAGAAATTAATGAAGTATTTAAGATATTCTATCAAAAATTGTACACTTCACAGGGTGGGATAGAGCAAAAGGATATAGATATGTTTTTGTCCCAAATGGATCTACCTACCCTATCTGAGGAAGATCAAAAGGAGAATGGGGGAGACATTACACTGGAAGAGGTTCAGCAAGCTATAAAGAAGATGAGCCCTGGGAAAGCTCCTGGAAATGATGGGCTGCCAATAGATTTTTATAAAGAATTTGTGGACCTACTAGCACCAAGGCTAGTGATAGTTTTTCGAGATGCAATTAAGAGGGGTAATATGCCAGAGAGCATGCAATCTACAGTAATAACCTTGATACATAAGAAAGGTAAAAGCCCACAAGTGTGGAAATTATCACCCAGTGTCTCTTATAAATGTATGTTAATGCATTACTAAAACATTACTAAAATACTGGCCAAGGTATTAGCCAGGAGGCTAGAGGTACATTTACCCAACCTGATTCATCTGGATCAGGTAGGGTTTATTAGAGGAAGGTCTTCAGCAGATAACATCTGGCAGGCAAGGAACTACACTGAAAGCTTTTGATAGAGTGGAGTGGACTTACTTGTTCAGAACACTAAACAGGTTTGGATTAGGTCCCTCCTTTATAAATTTGGTTAGTCTCCTATACTGTAATCCCAAGGCCTCGGTTTTGACGAATGGGAATTTATCCTCCTGTTTCCCTTTATTCCGGGGTACAAGACAGGGCTGTCCCCTGAGCCCTCTGCTTTTTGCACTGGCACTGGAACCCATAGCAACAGCCATCAGGAAGAATCCAGTTATTAAGGGTATTTTAGCTGGAAAGTTTGAGCACAAACTATTTCTTTACGCAGATGATATTCTGTTAGTGACTTCAAATCCAGAGACAGTGGTTCCTCAAATTTTGTCTTTAATTGATACTTTCTCTATTCTTTCAGGCTATAAAATAAATTGGGGAAAATCTGAGGCAATGCCACTGTCTAGACTATGCCCACAAAGTATTAGACAGAATTGGCAGTTTAACTGGCTCCCTTCAGGTTTGGTGTACTTGGGGATAAAACTCACACCAGGTTTAAAAGATATTATGACAGAAAATTTACTTCCCACCCTGATGAAAATTGAGAACACTTTACAGAATTGGGCTAAATTAGGATTATCTCTGCTAGGTAGAATAAATGTCCTGAAAATGATGATTATCCCACAAATTAACTATATTTTGCACTTGCTACCCATAAGTCTCCCATCCCCATTACTTAAAAAATTCAACGTAGCAGTACATTTTTTTTATGGGGAGGCAAAAGACCTGGTTTAAACAGAAATAAGATGAATGCTGCAATTGAAGATGGAGGTCTCAATCTTCCAAGAATGGATTGGTATCATTATGCCTTCTCTCTCAACCAGTTGGCTAAAATAGACAATACAGAAGCCCAAGCCCCTGGCTGGGTTCTGATTGAAAAGGAACTGACGGAGCCTATTCCATTGCAAGCTTTTATCTCTCAAACTGGATGTGAAAGTCCATCTGGTAATCTGTTACTGTTATTCGCCAAAGAAACTTGGCAAAGATCACATAATATTATTGGCTCTGACCCCTTTTTTACTAAACAGTCACCCCTTTGGCATAATAAGCAGTTGAAAGTAGGGAAAAAAAACTTTGTATTGGAAATCATGGGCTATAACAGGGATTATATATGTTGGAGATGTTTTGAGGGTGACAACTTAATGTCCTTTCAACAACTGGCTAGTAAATACAAACTCCCCAAACAGGATTTTTGGAAGTATTTGCAGTTATGAAGCTGTATATTGCAACAAAAACAAAAACTTCCACTAGTTACTCAATCTGAGTTACAAAAATAATGCAGATTAACCGGGGGGTAAAGGTGGGGCATCTAAATATTATAGTCTCATGAGAAAATCTCATCCACCCAAACTTGAGGCTCTTAAGAGGGCATGGGAGAAGGATTTAGGGGGTGAGATTGTTGGGGAGAAGTGGGAAGAAATTACCACATCTTGGCATAAGATATCAAGAGAGACACAGACTCGCTTAATTATGTACAAAATTATACACAGAATGTATTGGACCCCCAGTAAGATGGCAAGGTTAAAGCTCTGTGACTCGGAGTTATGCTGGAGATGTGAGAGGTGGGAGGGAACACTTGTACACATGCTGTATGAGTGTGAAATGACACAGAACCTTTGGAAAAGATAATATTAGTTCAACAAAGTTCTGGAGATAGATATGCCTCAGGGCCCCGCCTCGTGTATTTTAGGTTTGATAGGTGAAATGAGGTTATCCGGTCAGCAGAACCTATGGTGTAATTGGCCCTTGTGACAGGTTGTAGGATCATCCTTAGACACTGGAAATCAAAAAATGTTATTCCAATCAATGAATGGTTAGAAGAAATGACCAAAATGGCCAACTATGAACGGTTGACTTTTAGACTGAATGACCAGAGGAGGTTGTTTTGAAATTATGGGGCCCCTATTTGAACCACTTACAAAATGGGTGATACGTGAAATGTAGTAGTTTGATTTTCATGTTAAGGATGAAATACTCAGACTGTAAAAGATCTTGGCTGTGAAGTGGAGGGGAGAGGTGACTGTGGGAGGAGAGCAGAAGAGTTGGAGAACATTAACCTGGGACTCGTGGTATATATATCTCTCCCGCCACACACCCAAACCCCCCCCCCCCCCTTTTTTTCTCTCTTTCTCCCTTTTTTCTTGTTGTTAACAATTTACTGTAGCTGTAGTGGGTTTGTTCTTGTCCCACTGTGTGTGTGTGTTGGTTGTGTTGGTTTTACTGTTTTAAAGTTCATAAAGCAATAAAAAGTGAATTACAAGAAACTAGTGTTTGTTTTTCTACAGCATTTCTCTTAAGATTATTGAGCCGTAAACTTTGAATCTGTGAATATCTTTCCAACTTTACCGGAGTCTCCAGGGGAGGTTTCTGTCCTCCCTGAGTTTGACAGCTAGGTTATCAGTTGACAGGTGGACTGTCCCAGTCAAACTCCACACCTGCTGCTGTCCCCGGAGCAGGTCCAGCACTTGACACCAGACGCGAGAGCCGCTCGGAGCTCAACTCCCCCCCCCCCAACAAAGACAAAAGAAAACATTTTTGCGTTGATAGTGTTTGCAATCAAAATTTCCTGCAGTAATTGTTCTGTAAACTACATACATATATACATTTTATATATATCATGAATGATATTCACGTTTTGTGAGGCCTGCGAGATTTTTTTTTTTCCACATTTTGCAATTAATGGTTTACAGATAAATCATGATTTACAGCTGATTCATGTCTTGGGGGTTAACACGTGACCCTCAGTCTCCTGTAAAGTGTAAAACACTGTCCTCAGAGAGAAGAAGCCACTTACAGTGTCAGACTCATTCATCTTGATGGTCATCTTGTTCACAGCATCGGATGCCCTGTTGATCATCTTCAGGAAGCCAGCCCCACTCAGGGCCTGGGTGTTCACCGCCCTAGGAAGCTGAAAACATTTGGCTCAAATTAGCAAGTGACTAAGGATACACTGTACTTTTAATCCCAGTGCAGCATGGGAAACTGCAAATATAAATGTTCTTACTCACGCTTTACAGATCTCACAGTTTCTAAAAATACGGAGTAAAAAAAAGCTGCATAGCTGCTACTTCAGTAACACTGGCATTCAATCAAAAACAGAACTGTGGTAGATTAACACATTCTCCAGGCTGAAGACCGGTAGGCCAAAGTCACATCACTGTTCACCAAAATGTTTTTAAGAGCACACACCTATACGAGTTTTTTTTTTTTCTCCACACAACTTGTACAGTCAGGATACAAGTTGTGTGGAAAGACTATTTTACCACATATCCACATTGGACTGTTAGTGTTCTCTCTCTACATTTATCCAACATTTGACTTCAGCAATTGGTGCTTTTATAACAACTGATAGTCTTCAAATAAATTAAAATAAATTTGATAAAGGTGCTCATTAAATCACCAATATCACTTTTAGTCTCATTAACAGCGGATGTTGGGTTAGTTTCTTATCCAATTCTATAAATGGAAATCCAATAACACATTTTTTCTGGCCCAGTGCTGGCGTCAGCATTTCTGGGAAACTCACAACTTCAGACGTGTTTCACATCAATATGTGACTGACTTCTATGAGCGTGTTAAATATTTATATTTTCCTCCACATGAATATTTCACATCCATGTAACAGAAGAACCATAAAATGCAGACGTAGCACGGCATGGTGGCTTAGTGGTTAGCACTGGTGCCTTCACAAGCAAGAAGGTCGTGGGATCGCTTCCCGGCCTTTCTGTGTGGAGTTTGCATGTTCTCTCTGCGTCCTGTGTGGGTTTCCTCCAGTTTCCTCCCACAATCAAAAACATGCTTATTTAGGGTCAGGTTAGGGTCCTTTCCTCTGCCCCTGACTGAGGCAGCATCTCTACATCTGGAGTTGGTCCCCCGGGTGCCGGACTGTGGGCTGATCACTGCTCCTAGAGGTTGGATTGTGTCTAACTGAAATTAGGATGGTTAAATGCACAGGACACATTTCATTGCATGCAGTGCTTAATTTGTAAATCATTAGGTACTGGAACGCAAAGTACATACGACAGCACGGCGATGACGAGATGGACACAGGTCCCGGAACGCACAGAAAAACAACATGTGAATGGCCACTTCTAGAGCTGTGGCACTTAAAAGCCTCAGACAACATCCCTTTGATAAACAATTAACCAATATTTAGGTTATACTCTGCAGGGCACATGCAACTGTCCGCACCAGGAGGGACTTAACAGGTCTACGTGTAAAACATTTAAAAAAAAAAAAAAAAAAAAAAAAAAAAAAAAAATCAGAGCTTACAAAAGGTTACATAAATCTTCCATTTTTATTTAAGGATTGGCACGGCGGCCTACAAATGCAAAGTATGCTCACCATTTAGTTGTTCAAAATACTCCACATCACCAGAACTGATCTGCTGTCCAAACAGTTGTGCATCCCATCCCTGACCTCTCGCTGCACGTCCCACACTCCTCTTCTCCGCGCTCTCCTCTCCCCCAAGACATTCCAAGCTAGCTATCCCTGTTCCCACCTCTTGGTCCAGCTTGATTGTTCCTTGCTCCAGGCTAGATGCTAAGGCACTGGACTGTTGGTGAGCGATGCTGCTGCCCCCATCGCCGGTTGCTTTAAGTCGTTTTGTGGCATCTCCCTCTTCCTTTTTCTTAAAAAAGGACATCAAATTCATCTGTCGTTTTTTTGGAAATGAAACACCATTCGGTTGCTCCTCACATGCGAATTTTCTAGGTTTCCATTTTGTTCCTGTTGGGGCGTGGTTTGTGTGCCAAGCAACAAATCAACTCTCAAATAATGTTGAGCTTTAATAAACAACATGAACTTATGAAGATTTGTTATTTAAATAAAATGTATCAATTTATTTTATACATTTTAAAACGGTTTTCATATAACATTATTTTTTATTCACGAGAGGTGCCGGATCAGCCCAAATAAGTCCCAGAAACACAGGGGGGTCAAATCAAGAGGTGCCGGATCCTGTTCCAGCAGGATCCGGCTCAAATTAACCCCTGATTGTATGTATGAATCTACAAACCCCTGGCAATAATTATAGAATCACTGGCCTCGAGAGAATGTTCATTCAGTTGTTTAATTTTGTAGAAAAAAGCAGATCACAGACATGACACAAAACTAAAGTCATTTCAAATGGCAACTTTCTGGCTTTAAGAAACACTATAAGAAATCAGGAAAAAAAAATTGTGGCAGTCAGTAACGGTTACTTTTATAGACCACAGCAGAGGGAAAAAAATATGGACTCACTCAATTCTGAGGAAAAAATTATGGAATCATGAAAAACAAAAGAACGCTCCAACACATCACTAGTATTTTGTTGCACCACCTCCGGCTTTTATAACAGCTTGCAGTCTCTGAGGCATGGACTTAATGAGTGACAAACAGTACTCTTCATCAATGTGGCTCCAACTTTCTCTGATTGCTGTTGCCAGATCAGCTTTGCAGGTTGGAGCCTTGTCATGGACCATTTTCTTCAACTTCCACCAAAGATTTTCAATTGGATTAAGATCCGGACTATTTGCAGGCAATGACATTGACCCTGTGTGTCTTTTTGCAAGGAATGTTTTCACAGTTTTTGCTCTATGGCAAGATGCATTATCATCTTGAAAAATGATTTCATCATCCCCAAACATCCTTTCAATTGATGGGATAAGAAAGTGTCCAAAATATCAACGTAAACTTGTGCATATGATTGATGTAATGACAGCCATCTCCCCAGTGCCTTTACCTGACATGCAGCCCCATATCATCAATGACTGTGGAAATTTACATGTCTCTTCAGGCAGTCATCTTTATAAATCTCATTGGAACGGCACCAAACAAAAGTTCCAGCATCATCACCTTGCCCAATGCAGATTCGAGATTCATCACTGAATATGACTTTCATCCAGTCATCCACAGTCCACGATTTGCTTTTCCTTAGCCCATTGTATTCTTGTTTTTTTCTGTTTAGGTGTTAATGATGGCTTTCGTTTAGGTTTTCTGTATGTAAATCCCATTTCCTTTAGGCGGTTTCTTACAGTTCAGTCACAGACGTTGACTCCAGTTTCCTCCCATTCGTTCCTCATTTGTTTTGTTGTGCATTTTTGATTTTGAGACACATTGCTTTAAGTTTCTGTCTTGACGCTTTGATGTCTTCCTGGTCTACCAGTATTTTGCCTTTAAACAACCTTCCCATGTTGTTTGTATTTGGTCCAGAGTTTAGACACAGCTGACTGTGAACAAGCAACATCTTTTGCAACATTGCGTGATGATTTACTCTCTTTTAGGAGTTTGATAATCCTCTCCTTTGTTTCAATTGACATCTCTTGTGTTGGAGCCATGATTCATGTCAGTCCACTTGATGCAACAGCTCTCCAAGGTGTGATCACTCCTTTTTAGATGCAGACTAATGAGCAGATCTGATTTGATGCAGGTGTTAGTTTTGGGGATGAAAATTTATAGGGTGATTCCATAATTTTTTCCTCAGAAATGAGTCAATCAATCAATCAATTTTATTTATATAGCGCCAAATCACAACAAACAGTTGCACCAAGGCGCTTTATATTGTAAGGCAAGGCCATACAATAATTCCGTAAAAACCCCAACGGTCAAAACGACCCCCTGTGAGCAAGCACTTGGCGACAGTGGGAAGGAAAAACTCCCTTTTAACAGGAAGAAACCTCCAGCAGAACCAGGCTCAGGGAGGGGCAGTCTTCTGCTGGGACTGGTTGGGACTGAGGGAGAGAACCAGGAAAAAGACATGCGGTGGAGGGGAGCAGAGATCAATCACTAATGATTAAATGCAGAGTGGTGCATACAGAGCAAAAGAGAAAGAAACACTCAGTACATCATGGGAACCCCCCCAGCAGTCTAAGTCTATAGCAGCATAACTAAGGGATGGTTCAGGGTCACCTGATCCAGCCCTAACTATAAGCTTTAGCAAAAAGGAAAGTTTTAAGCCTAATCTTAAAAGTAGAGAGGGTGTCTGTCTCCCTGATCTGAATTGGGAGCTGGTTCCACAGGAGAGGAGCCTGAAAGCTGAAGGCTCTGCCTCCCATTCTACTCTTACAAACCCTAGGAACTACAAGTAAGCCTGCAGTCTGAGAGCGAAGCGCTCTATTGGGGTGATATGGTACTATGAGGTCCCTAAGATAAGATGGGACCTGATTATTCAAAACCTTATAAGTAAGTAAGAAGAATTTTAAATTCTATTCTAGAATTAACAGCAAGCCAATGAAGAGTGGCCAATATGGGTGAGATATGCTCTCTCCTTCTAGTCCCTGTCAGTACTCTAGCTGCAGCATTTTGAATTAACTGAAGGCTTTTCATAGAACTTTTAGGACAACCTGATAATAATGAATTACAATAGTCCAGCCTAGAGGAAATAAATGCATGAATTAGTTTTTCAGCATCACTCTGAGACAAGACCTTTCTAATTTTAGAGATATTGCGTAAATGCAAAAAAGCAGCCTTACATATTTGTTTAATATGCGCTTTGAATGACATATCCTGATCAAAAATGACTCCACGATTTCTCACAGTATTACTAGAGGTCAGGGTAATGCCATCTAGAGTAAGGATCTGGTTAGACACCATGTTTCTAAGATTGGTGGGGCCAAGTACAATAACTTCAGTTTTATCTGAGTTTAAAAGCAGGAAATTAGAGGTCATCCATGTCCTTATGTCTGTAAGAAAATCCTGCAGTTTAGCTAATTGGTGTGTGTCCTCTGGCTTCATGGATAGATAAAGCTGGGTATCATCTGCGTAACAATGAAAATTTAAGCAATGCCGTCTAATAATACTGCCTAAGGGAAGCATGTATAAAGTGAATAAAATTGGTCCTAGCACAGAACCTTGTGGAACTCCATAATTAACCTTAGTCTGTGAAGAAGATTCCCCATTTACATGAACAAATTGTAATCTATTAGACAAATATGATTCAAACCACTGCAGCACAGTGCCTTTAATACCTATGGCATGCTCTAATCTCTGTAATAACATTTAATGGTTAACAGTATCAAAAGCAGCACTGAGGTCTAACAGAACAAGCACAGAGATGAGTCCACTGTCTGAGGCCATAAGAAGATCATTTGTAACCTTCACTAATGCTGTTTCTGTACTATGATGAATTCTAAAACCTGACAAACTCTTCAAATAGACCATTCCTCTGCAGATGATCAGTTAGCTGTTTACAACTACCCTTTCAAGAATTTTTGAGAGAAAAGGAAGGTTGGAGATTGGCCTATAATAGCTAAGATAGCTGGGTCAAGTGATGGCTTTTTAAGTAATGGTTTAATTACTGCCACCTTAAAAGCCTGTGGTACATAGCCAACTAATAAAGATAGATTGATCATATTTAAGATCGAAGCATTAAATAATGGTAGGGCTTCCTTGAGCAGCCTGGTAGGAATGGGGTCTAATAGACATGTTGATGGTTTGGATGAAGTAACTAATGGAAATAACTCAGACAGAGCAATCGGAGAGAAAGAGTCTAACCAAATACCGGCATCACTGAAAGCAGCCAAAGATAACGATACGTCTTTGGGATGGTTATGAGTAATTTTTTCTCTAATAGTTAAAATTTTATTAGCAAAGAAAGTCATGAAGTCATTACTAGTTAAAGTTAAAGGAATACTTGGCTCAATAAAGCTCTGACTCTTTGTCAGCCTGGCTACAGTGCTGAAAAGAAACCTGGGGTTGTTCTTATTTTCTTCAATTAGTGATGAGTAGTAAGATGTCCTAGCTTTACGGAGGGCTTTTTTTTATAGAGCAACAGACTCTTTTTCCAGGCTAAGTGAAGATCTTCTAGATTAGTGAGACGCCATTTCCTCTCCGACTTACGGGTTATCTGCTTTAAGCTGTGAGTTTGTGAGTTATACCACGGAGTCAGGCACTTCTGATTTAAAGCTCTCTTTTTCAGAGGAGCTACAGCATCCAAAGTTGTCTTCAATGAGGATGTAAAACTATTGACGAGATACTCTATCTCACTTACAGAGTTTAGGTAGCTACTCTGCACTGTGTTGGTATATGGCATTAGAGAACATAAAGAAGGAATCATATCCTTAAACCTAGTTACAGCGCTTTCTGAAAGACTTCTAGTGTAATGAAACTTGTTCCCCACTGCTGGTAGTCCATCAGAGTAAATGTAAATGTTATTAAGAAATGATCAGACAGAAGGGAGTTTTCAGGGAATACTGTTAAGTCTTCAATTTCCATACCATAAGTCAGAACAAGATCTAAGATGTGATTAAGTGGTGGGTGGACTCATTTACATTTTGAGCAAAGCCAATTGAGTCTAATAATAGATTAAATGCAGTGTTGAGGCTGTCATTCTCAGCATCTGTGTGGATGTTAAAATCGCCCACTATAATTATCTTATCTGAGCTAAGCACTAAGTCAGACAAAAGGTCTGAAAATTCACAGAGAAACTCACAGTAATGACCAGGAGGACGATAGATAACAAATAAAACTGGTTTTTTGGGACTTCCAATTTGGATGGACAAGACTAAGAGTCAAGCTTTCAAATGAATTAAAGCTCTGTCTGGGTTTTTGATTAATTAATAAGCTGGAATGGAAGATTGCTGCTAATCCTCCGCCTCGGCCCGTGCTACGAGCGTTCTGGCAGTTAGTGTGACTCGGGGGTATTGACTCATTTAAACTAACATATTCATCCTGCTGTAACCAGGTTTCTGTAAGGCAGAATAAATCAATATGTTGATCAATTATTATATCATTTACTAACAGGGACTTAGAAGAGAGAGACCTAATGTTTAATAGACCACATTTAACTGTTTTAGTCTGTGGTGCAGTTGAAGGTGCTATATTATTTTTTCGTTTTGAATTTTTATGCTTAAATAGATTTTTGCTGGTTATTGGTGGTCTGGGAGCAGGCACCGTCTCTACGGGGATGGGGTAATGAGGGGATGGCAGGGGGAGAGAAGCTGCAGAGAGGTGTGTAAGACTACAACTCTGCTTCCTGGTCCCAACCCTGGATAGTCACGGTTTGGAGGATTTAAGAAAATTGGCCAGATTTCTAGAAATGAGAGCTGCTCCATCCAAAGTGGGATGGATGCCGTCTCTCCTAACAAGACCAGGTTTTCCCCAGAAGCTTTGCCAATTATCTATGAAGCCCACCTCATTTTTGGACACCACTCAGACAGCCAGCAATTCAAGGAGAACATGTGGCTAAACATGTCACTCCCGGTCCGATTGGGGAGGGGCCCAGAGAAAACTACAGAGTCCGACATTGTTTTTTGCAGTTACACACCGATTTAATGTTAATTTTAGTGACCTCCGATTGGCGTAACCGGGTGTCATTACTGCCGACGTGAATTACAATCTTACCAAATTTACGCTTAGCCTTAGCCAGCAGTTTCAAATTTCCTTCAATGTCGCCTGCTCTGGCCCCCGGAAGACAATTGACTATGGTTGCTGGTGTCGCTAACTTCACATTTCTCAAAACAGAGTCGCCAATAACCAGAGTTTGATCCTCGGCGGGTGTGTCGCCGAGTGGGGAATAACGGTTAGAAATGTGAACGGGTTGGCGGTGTACACGGGGCTTCTGTTTAGGGCTACGCTTCCTCCTCACAGTCACCCAGTCGGCCTGCTTTCCCGGCTGCTCGGGATCTGCCAGAGGGAAACTAACGGCGGCTAAGCTATCTTGGTCCGCACCGACTACAGGGGCCTGGCTAGCTGTAGAATTTTCCACGGTGCGGAGCCGAGTCTCCAATTCGCCCAGCCTGGCCTCCAAAGCTACGAATAAGCTACACTTATTACAAGTACCATTACTGCTAAAGGAGGCCGAGGAATAACTAAACATTTCACACCCAGAGCAGAAAAGAGACAGGAGAAGCCGCCATGCTAAACCGGCTAAGAGCTAGTAGCTGCGCTAAGCTAGCGGATTCCTAAAAACACACAAAGTGAATAATGTGTAAATAATTTAGAGGTGATTCAGCAGAGGGAGTGCTTTAGTTAAGGCACATGAAGATTACACTGTGAGACAAATCGTTATCTAGTTAACTAGATCAATCTAACTGTGCAGATTAAACAGCTAACAGATACAGAAAAACACCGCTGTGCTCCGGAACAGGAAGTGATACAATACCGCAGTGAGAGCCAACCACCAGTCATGGATGAGTGAATCCATATTTTTTTTTCCCTCTGCTTGGTCTAAAAAGTAACCGTTACTGACTGCCACAATTTTTTTTTCTTGATTTCTTATAGTGTTTCTTAAAGCCAGAAAGTTGCCATTTGAAATGACTTTAGTTTTGTGTCGTGTCTGTGATCTGCTTTTTTTCTACAAAATTAAACAACTGAATGAACATCCTCCGAGGCCAGTGATTCCATAATTATTGCCAGGGGTTGTATATATATAATGACAATAAAGGCTCCATTCTAACATATCACATTTGCATGGAGACAGTCTGAAGTAAAAAAATCCAGAGTTTGATCTGTGTGAAATAACGAATAACGTCAACCGACAACAAATACCAACAAAAACATGATATAATAACATCAAAGATTTACCAGGGGTGTTAATGTTTTTGTGTAAATGATGATTAAAAAAATTCGGGTCGGCGTTTTGGTCCTTTTGATCGAACCAGCCCCATGCAAATTTATTCCTGATGAACTTTAAATCGTCTCCCTGCAGCAGAACAACGTTTCATCCATTTCTTTTGTTGTTTCAACACAACGCGGAGCTCATTTTAAAATCAGCGTCTCTCATTGGCTGCTGTGTGGTTGAGTGGAGCTGCGCTGGGTTGGATCAGGACGTGAAAACATGAGACAATATCCACAGTGACGTCTCATCAGAGACATTTCCAAATGATTTTTACAAATCCAAACATCGTGAAGACAGATCACAGGCTAGATCCGATGCGGGCCAGGAAAACAAAAATAACCCTTATTTCTTCTTCTTCTTTCAAGTTTATTGGCGGTTTACAAACCAACACAGTGCATTAATGCCACCAACTGTTTGGGTGTGGAGCATTAATGGATTCTGACATATATCATCAAAAACAACCTGGAAACGTTCACCACGTAAGTAAAAACCCAGATTTCCAGGAATTCCCAGAAAACCACCATCACTGGCCATTTATCACCAGCTTCAACTGACATCTTTAAATACAGCATGAACCAAGAAAACCTAGTGAGATGTGAACGTTGTTTGGACTGTTAACAGCTGGATTTGCTGACTGATAAATGCATCCAATGTTCAGAATGGCAAAGACATTCACAGTGTTCACCTTGTGGAACATGCACGTGTTCTACTTGGCATTTAAAAAGGCCACAGCATTCACGTCAGAATGGAGCCCATCTTAGATCTGGACTGAGACTCAACCTTTAGGACTCAACTCAGACTTTTTAAAGTAATCGACTATACAAAAAAAAATGAACAGAAAGGAATGTTTAAAGGAACATTTAAGTCTAAAATTATTATGGAGCTTATTGCTGTATCTGAAACTTCTGACCTCCTCCTTCTCCAAGAACTCACAGACATCAGGGTCTTGCAGTAAAGATGGATGAGCCACAACTCTCTGAAGATACCTGGAACCAGCACCAAAAGAAAGAAGGTGAAATGAGTAATGGATGAGTATCCAGTCTACCAAGTTAAAATGCATAAAAATAATAAAAATCCCAGACATAACAGGGTTTTTCTTCTTTCCTAGAAAGTTGTAGTAGGAAGGTGACTGCTATGGCGAGGGAGCGGAGCAACCAAGTGGGTAGTCTAAAACAAAAACGCCAAATCAGAGCATTTTTCAACTGTGACGATTTATCTACAACGATTGGAATCTTTTTTGGAGTAATTATACCATTTCTAACCATCAGACACATTGTCCTGTGGTGTTAAAGTGATATTTTCTCAGGGAAAGGATTGTTTTTCCTGTTGTCTAAGTAATGTATGGGGTGTGAATCTTTGAGTATCTCATGAGCTGATCATTTCAGGAGTGACTCAAGTGTGCTGCAGTGTGCTAAGAAAGGTGGTGCCACAAAAGTAAAGTGTGTCTAAGATTATGCAGATTATATTTGAAAAAGGCAATATAAACAAAAGCTAATCTAGGAATAAATTAATTTTTGACAAGGCTGTAGTCTGATCTAATAGAGAGACAGTGATTTAACACAAATATGTACCTCTACACTTTAGCTTTTATGTTCCTAGTTGGGAAGAAAAGAATAAGAAAACAAATTCCATTTATTTTTCCAAACGTTCCAGACAGAGTAATGCAGGCTGCTACTCTAGTGCTCCTTCAGTCTGTCCCAACACCCCTAGCAGCACAAGTGAACAGCACTTGAGGCTTAATTGGTTTTTCAGTAAGAAGGTGCATGCTGAGAGTACGGTGGCCCAACACCCCTGTTACATGGTTTCAAAAAAACCCAGCATAATATAAATAAGACAGACAGTGGATGCAAACTTTCTCAATGGTAACTGGACAGTATGAAACCTGAATGGATCCTTGCCTCTCCAGAGCTGCTCTTCTTCTCTCCACAAACTCTACTGAAGAGGGGTCGTCCATTCCCACCTTCACTTTGGTCATTCCTGTAGGTACAGTCAACACTTAATAAATGAACACAATCTGTGCAAAACGCACAGACACGCTGACCTACCTACGACACTTTTCTCTGGCGGCGGAGGAATGATGTAGCCGTGCAGTGACTGCTTGACCGACAGCTTCTCAAAGAGACCCAGGAAGTCACTGAAACGCCTCCTGACAGAGAACGTCTTACTCCTGAACACGGGCAAGGATGTCTGTTGATGAATAAAAACAAATAAATAAATTAGCAAACTAAAAGGCACAGGAGTTCAAATACTGTACCAATATGAATAGAGCATCTGTTCAGGTGAGAAATGCTGAAGGTTGGTTATTACCATGACTGTATGGCTTGGAATGTTTAAAAAAATATAACCATAACTACATAAAAAAATAACTTGCATTTTTGGTTGAAAAATAAATGGATTCCATGCCTTTTTGCAAATTCACCCTGAAACTGTATATTTCCAATTCCAAACAACAGTTTGACTGTCCTTTGGAAACAACAAATAACAAAAGATGGTCAACAACACGTCTTTATCCACCACAATGTTTCGGATCCGTGTCAACATTTGTTGGCTGTCTTAAAGGTGAGGCACCACCTTCTCCCAGTTTCACAAAATGCACAAAAAAGAGCCCTAAAATAACAATAAATACAATTTTAAAATCTATACCCTTCTGCAGACTTTTTAAATTTTGACTTCAACACAAAAAGGGCATTTCTCCCAAGGGACAGGAAAGATGTTTTGTAATTAATTATGTCAACTATCCAACCCCCCCACCCCAAGGGGAAAACGTGATGTGCTTGGTACAGGTCATAGATGTAAAAGGTATTTGCACAAGCTTGAATACAGACCTGGGTGGATACTTTGTAGGCCACATATGCGTTCATGCCATCTCCTGGAAGAACAGAACACATCAAAGAAACACAAAAATGAGAATGGCAGAGCTTTCATTCTACAATCAAACTTAACATGTGAAGACATCAAATCTACAGAAAATTACAACAAAATGACATTTTACATGTCATTTAATTATAACTTATAAATGGAACAAAAGACGTCAATCTTAAAATGGGTGAAGCTACTAACCAACTTTCTCTGGATTGGTGACTGCAACATCCACATCAAAAGCATCGCTGCACTCTTCCTCCTCCGACTGCAACAAGGAGGAAGAAAGTAACAACTCGCATCCAGAAACATCTTCACATTGATGCATTTGGAAACCTGGCTGCAGCGGACAGGTAGGCTGACGATAATAGAAGCTTCAGCAAAACTCAGCAGACGCCGGTCTGTACCTGCTCCAAGGAGGTGGGCTTCATGGCGGCGGGGCTCTGGGATGAAGAGGCAGCATGACGAGGAGCAGAGGAGGCGGCGAGCTCTTTCTGAGCAGAGCTGCTGGACTTGTTGGTGCTCAGCTCCACATGAGCCTCTGAGGAAGGGAAAGACTTCTGTCTGACTCTTCATCAAAATAAACAAATAAAACTAAGAGATGTGACACTTGAACAGAGGAATTACTCAAACACCAATCAGACAGCCTGGAAATAAGTATCTCACAGAAGACAATTTTCACTTTGTGAGAAAGAACAAGTGATTTCTGGACAATTACAACCACATTATTGAGCATTCAGAGGACCCAGAACCAGTAAACACTTCACCGCTATGATGCAGCTGGAAGAGATGCAGTGAAACGGCAGAACCATTATCCTCGTACAATAAAGATAAACTGATCACGACGTACACAATATCACCCACATCTATTCATTTTCCAATTCTGACTTCACACCATCCCCTTTGTGTTTCAGAATGCAGCCATTAACAGCTGTCGACTTCTTAATCTGTTCACCATCTACCTTTTTTCTAGAAACTCTTTTGTGATGGTGTCCTAGAGTTTGAAGGTGGACACAGTTAAGAAAAGAGCAAATTGTTCTCCTGCTGAACAGATTATATTTCACTCACTAACCACTGCTGCTCTTTTCTAAGGCAGCATCATATTATAGAAGGACTTTAACCTGCACATTATTTAAATACTTCAGGATAAAAACACACTTTAAGTGGACAGTTTTTCTACAGCTTTTACGTAATTCAACACCAATTAAAATTAAAAGTTTTTTTGATGACTAATTTTTCACCCCAATCCCCCCAATTTATAGTGCATCCGGAGAGTATTCACAGTGCTGCACTTTTACCACATCTTATGTTACAGCCTTATTCCAAAATGGATTAAATTAATTTTTTCCTCAAACTTTAAAAAAAAATTCCATCATTAACATGTGAAAGGTCTGAGATTTTTGTAAATTTATGTGAAAAATAAAACTAAGAAATCTCATGTATGTAAGTATTCACAGTCTTTGCCATGAAGCTCAAAATTGAGCTCAGGTGCCTCCTGTTTCCACTGATCATCCTTGAGATGTTTCTACAGTTTAATTGGAGTCCACCTGATGTAAATTCAGTTGATTGGACATGATTTGTAAAGACACACACCTGTCTACATATAAGGTCCCACAGTTGACAGTCAGAGCACAAACCAAACATGAAGTCAAAGGAATTGTCTGTAGACCTCTGAGACAGGATTGTCTGGAGGCACAAATCTGTGGAAGGGTACAGAAACATTTCTGCTGCTTTGAAGGTCCCAATGAGCACAGTGACCTCCATTATCTGTAAATGGAAGAAGTTCAGATCCACCAGGACTCTTCCTAGAGCTGGCCGCCCATCTAAACTGAGCGATTGGGGGAGAAAGACTTTAGTCAGGGAGGTGACCAAGAACCCGATGGTCACTCTGTCAGAGCTCCAGCATTCCTCTGTGGAGAGAGGAGACCCTTCTAGAAGAACAGACATCTCTGCAGCAATCCACCAATCAGGCCTGTATGGTAGAGTGGCCAGACAGAAGCCACTCCTTAGTGAAAGGCACATGGCAGCCCACCTGGAGTTTGACAAAAGGCACCTGAAGGACTCTCAGACCAGGAGAAACAAAATTCTGTGGCCTGAAAAGACAAAGATTGAACTCTCTGGCGTCATGTTTGGAGGAAACCAGGTACCATCCCTACAGTGAAGCATGGTGGTGGCAGCATCATGCTGTGGGGATGTTTTTCAGCAGCAGGAACTGGGAGACTAGTCAGGATTGAGGGAAAGATGAATGCAGCAATGTACAGAGACATCCTGGATGAAAACCTGCTCCAGAGCGCTCTTGACCTCAGACTGGGGCGACGGTTCATCTTTCAGCAGGACAATGACCCTAAACACACAACCAAGATATCAAAGGAGTGTCTTCAGGACAACTCTGTGAATGTCCTTGAGTGACCCAGCCACAGCCCAGACCTGAATGTGAACATCTCTGGAGAGATCTGAAAATGTCTGTGCACCGATGCTCCCCATCCAACCTGATGGAGTTTGAGGTGCTGCAAAGAGGTATGGACCAAACTGCCCAAAGATACTGTAGGTGCACCAAGCTTGTGGCATCATATTCAAGAAGACTTGAGGCTGTAATTGCTGCCAAAGGTGCATCAACAAAGTATTGAGCAAAGACTGTGAATACTTATAGACATGTGATTTCTTAGTTTTTTTATATTTAATAAATTTGCAAATAAATAAATAAATAAATAATCATGTTGTCATTATGGGATGTACAATTCTTGTAGTAGAATTTTAAGGGGGGGGATTTTGGAATAAGGCTGGAACATAACCAAATGTGCAAAAAGTGATGCGCTGTGACTACTTTCCAGATGCTCTGTAGTTGTTGTGCTTAATGTGTTGTTGTATTTGTATTTTCTTTTGCACATTTTCTTTCCCTTTAACTAAAATTGATCATCACTAAGGGCCCTTGGGAAAGGTCCTTAATCCCCTAGTTGCTCCCGTTGCATAGTGAGTACCTTGTATGGCAGCACCTTCATATTGGGGTGAAGGTGAGGCATTATTTGTAAAGGGCTTTGAGCATCTGATGCAGATGGATAAGTGCCATATAAATGCAGTACATGTAGCTCAGATCTATCGTAAAACGTAGGCCCAGAGTAGTACTGAGTTAAACGTTTTAGTTGTTGTTGATAATAATAATAATGATAATTAATTCTTATTATTGTAGTAGTAGTAGTAGTAGTGGTGGCCAAAAGCAGGGGTGGTGGCCAAAGCAGGGGTGGTGGCCAAGTGGTTAATGCGCTTGGTTTCAGTTCAGAAGGTTCCAGGTTCAAATCCCACCCCTGCCATATTTCTCCATGTAATGTGGAGTTGCGTCAGGAAGGGCATCCGGCGTAAAACTTGTGCCAATTCAACATGCAGATCCACCTTGGATTTGCTGTGGCGACCCCAAGTGCAAACAAGGGAGCAGCCGAAGGGACTTACTAGTAGTAGTAGTAGTAGTATGAAAAATGTCTTCAAAAGCGGACCTTTAATCAAAGAGTGTTGTGGAAGGCACATCCCCCCACAACACCCTCTTTCCATCTGGATCCACCTCTGGTTTGCAGTCTCTGAGCAGCAACAATCAAGAAAGCACGACCTGACTGAGAGATAATAAGGTTTTATAAGCATATTTATGTCATGCTGTCCTCAAAAACAGATTTTAGGTGTATTTTGGGTAAATTTTTAAAAAGTGTTAGTGTTTGTTGTTATGTATTTCAGGACTTCAGCTGTGTTTTTAGCTTAACCACAGCACGGACACTCACAGAGACGCTCGGAGCAGACTTTGAAAGAAAAGTTTAAAAACATGTTTGTAGAACTCTGCTCTTTGCTCGCTGTCGTGACCGTGCTGAGACTCAGACACACCGCAGCCCCGCAGACAGGGCACGGAGGAATGAGAGGAACAGACAGTACCTTGCTGCCAGGAGAAACACTAGAAACAAAACAGAGACATTACTCCAAGAACTGACTTTTGAACATGGTAAATTTCTATCTTGCACCTCAGGTTTGATTTTGTAGCCTATTTGATGGAAATCGGTCATAGCGACGGGGAACTTTATTCCCTGCAGCAATCACAGAAAAATAAACCCAAGAGCAAATGGACAAATGTCATATTCTAACCAGCAAACAGATCACTGTCCTCATCTGAGTGGACTCCATTGGACTTGGCAGTGGTGCTGGTGTCTTCCTCCTCACCAAACAGATCTGGAGGTTCTTCAGCAGATCGTTCTGGCTGAAAAAATCCTCCGCTGATAGCCACAGGGTTACTCTGCATATGGGTGCACAAAAATACAGAGCAGCTAATGTTAGTGTGAAAACTGTTAAGATTTAAACAGTTGTAATGTGATTTTATGAAATACTGTGTACAACATTATAACAAAGCATAAACAGGTTTAAAATATTTTTTAATCTCAGTATCGAACTTTGCATTGGCTGCCACTCAGTATTAAAAAGGACATGGAAAGGATCAGGGTGTTCCTAAACGGCTTTGAGTTTAAGTGAAAGGTCACAGGAAGGCAGCTGTGAAAAATGTACATCAAGGAAAGCGATTCTGCAGCTGTGGTAGAGCACACTCAGAGAGGAAAGGCAGCCTCTGCTGATGCCTGGGGTCCAAATAGTCCATGAGCCAGTCATGAATTCTGACCTAATTTATGATTCCAGGGTGGTAGCTGTAGTCAGGTAGGGGTCAATGAAGAATTACACAGAGGTCAAACTTTAAAAATACTCCAATCATGTTGAAAACTATATCACATTATTTGTCTGATCATAACAATTCCAAAAAGTTATAGTTTGGACTATCTATGATGGAATCTTCTGGAGTTAGGGGGTAAAAACAGCAAAATGGTGACAAAGGTCAATTTCAGTTTGTACAGGGCTCAAAAGTTGGAGCAAGTTGCTCCAATTTCAGCAAAAGAAATATGCAAATGATTGGTTGAAATAAAAGGATCAATAAATGGAATAGTTTTGACTGTGATGAATGCTCTGTCTCCAAAGTAAAGGTCAAACAACGTCAAAATCCATTGAATTCTATGACGTGATATACGAGGTCTGTCCAAAAAGTAACGGACCTTTTAATTTTTTTCAAAAACTATATGGATTTGAATCACGTGTGATTGCATCAGCCAAGCTTGAACCTTCGTGCGCATGCGTGAGTTTTTCCACGCCTGTCAGTTGCGTCATTCGCCTGTGGGCAGGCTTTGAGTGAGCACTGGTCCACCCCTCCCATCGGATTTCTTTTGTCTGAGAACTTGCCGAGAGACTGCCGCTTTGCGCCATGAAAATTTGTTTCAGAAACTGTTAGAGACAGGCAGTTGGAAACCATTCGAAAGATTCAGATGGATATCGGTGAAGATTCTGTCGGCGTCATGCGGATTAAGGACTGTTAAAACCTTTTTAAAGATGGCCCATAGCGAAGGAGGGCGCACGGCGCACAGAGCGGCCATTCGACAGGCTGGATCAACCAGATCATTTCTAAACTGAACGCTGTGTTGATCCGGGACATCATATGACTACCACAGAAATGGCAACAGAGCTGGACATAGCACTTTTGCGGCACATTCCACTGTTACAGGAGATTTTGTAATGAAAGACGTGCGGAGGATTTCGCACGTCGGGATGGAGCCGCTCATGGTGCGCAACAAAAAAAAAACACCTCCATGTTGGAAACCATTCAGAAGATTCAGACGGCTTTCGATGGCTTTCAGTCGAGTGAGTATCCGAGAAATTGTGTAACAGCTGGACATGCCACAACATGTCCTGTGAGACTTCCAACACGGAGGTGTTTTTTTGTTGTGCGCCATTGCGGCTCCGTGCCGACACGCGAAATTCTCCGCACGTCTTTCATTACAAAATCTCCTGTAACAGTGGAATGTGCCGCAAAAGTGCTATGTCCAGCTCTCTTGCCATTTCTGTGTGACAATAAAAATCCGACGAGGGGGGTGGACCAGTGCTCACTCAAAGCCTGCCCACAGGCGAATGACGCAACCGACAGGCGTGGAAAAAACTCATGCATGCGCACGAAGGTTCAAGCTTGGCTGATGCAATCACACATGATTCAAGGGTGATTCTTAGACTACGGGCACTTATGTCCTTTGATCATATTGTATGAAAAACAGAAAAGGGGAAATTTCGCACTTTTATAGTTACCTTTACAATGAAAGTGTGTTAAGAAATTTGTTCTAGTAGTCTATGATGACTTTTTCACCTTTTTTCAGCATCATTATAGGCAAATATTGCCGTTTTGTGCTTGTCCCACACCCAGACTTTTGCTCTTCAATGATAAAAATGAATGGTAAAGAAACGTTTTTTCTAATGTTTTAAAATATCTCTGAATAAAATATCAGTAAAATAATCAAAACATAATTGGGGTATTCAATGTCATACAACTGTTGTGATTTTTTTTTAAACAAAATGTAGTTGTCCCACACTACTGCCGTAATTTCCACCACAACACTGTAATGTCCCTAAACAGTTTGTATGAAAGATTGTTTGGGTAGTTTCTATGGAGATAAACAGTGACATCAGAGCACATGTATATAGCGCCAAATCACAACAAACAGTTGCCCCAAGGGGCTTTATATTGTAAGGCAATGGTGTGGTGGAAATTACATTTACAAGGCTAATAGTGCCCGTAGTTAAAGAATCACCCTCAAATCCATATAGTTTTTGAAAAAAAAAAAAAGGTCCGTTACTTTTTGGACAGACCTCATATGTTACCCTGTAACATAACTAAGCATGACAAATGGTGCAAACTATTCCTTTTTAGAACCCTATTAACCAAAACAATAATTTGCATTTTTTTTTTTTTTTTTTTTTTTACTGAAATTGGAGCAACTTTAACTCAGCCACATGGGGTGTGCAGCCAGTACATTCTAAGTGACGGTCCCAAGCCCGGATAAATGAGGAGGGTTGCGTCAGGAAGGGCATCCGGCGTAAAACAAGCCAACCCAACTATGCGGACTCAGAATCGAATTCCCATACCGGATCGGTCGCGGCCCGGGTTAACAACGTCCGCCACCGGTGCTATTGCCCAACAGGGTGCCGGTGGAAATTGGGCTACTGCTGGGCGAAGATAACGAAGAAGAGGAGGAAAACGTTGCCACGAACAGCAGGAGAAGAAGAAAACTAGAAGGGTGGAAATGAGAGTGGGGACTTTGAATGTTGGTAGTATGACTGGTAAAGGGAGAGAGCTGGCTGATATGATGGAGAGGAGTAAGGTAGACATATTGTGTGTGCAAGAGACCAAGTGGAAGGGAAGTAAGAGCAGGAGCATCAGCGGTGGGTACAAGTTGTTGTACCATGGTGAGGACAGGAAGAGAAATGGTGTTGGGGTCATTTTAAAGGAAGAGTATGTTAAAAGCGTGTTGGAGGTTAAGCGAGTGTCTGACAGGGTGATGAGTGTGAAGTTGGAAATTGAAGGGGTGATGATGAATATCATCAGTGCATATGCCCCACAGGTAGGTTGTGAGATGAAGGAGAAAGAAGATTTCTGGAATGTGTTAGATGAGGTGGTGGAGAGTGTGCCCAAGCATGAAAGAGTGGTGATAGGAGCAGACTTCAATGGGCATGTTGGTGAAGGTAACAGAGGTGATGAGATAGTAATGGGTAGATATGGTATCAAGGATAGGAATGGGGAAGGACAGATGGTAGTTGATTTTGCAAAAAGGATAGAAATGGCTGTGGTGAATACCTACTTTAAGAAAAGGGAGGAGCACAGGGTAACATAAGAGTGGCGGAAGGTGCACACAGGTGGACTACATTCTTTATAGGAGATGCAAGCTAAAAGAAATCACAGACTGTAAGGTGGTAGCAGGAGAGAGTGTCACTAGACAGCATAGGATGGTTGTTTGTAGGATGACTTTAGAGGTAAAGAAGAAGAAGAGAGTGAGAGCTCAACAAAGGATCAGATCAGTACTGTCATACCCAGTAAGGAAGACAAGGAGACTTGGTGGTGGAATGAAGAGGTCCAGGAAAGCATAAGAAGAAAGAGGTTGGCGAAAAAGTTTTGGGATAGTCGGAGAGATGAAGAAAGTAGACAGGAGTACAAGGAGATGCAGCGTAAGGCGAGAAGAGAAGTGGCAAAAGCAAAGGAAAAAGCATATTGCGAGCTGTACAAGAAGTTGAATAGTAAGGAAGGAGAAAAGGACTTGTACCGATTGGCCAGACAAAGGGACAGAGCTGGAAAGGATGTGCAGCAGGTTAGGGTGGTAAAAGATGCACATGGTAATGTGCTGACAAGTGAGGAGTGTGTGCTGAGAAGGTGGAGGGAATATTTCGAAGAGTAGATGAATAAAGAAAATGAGCGAGAGAAAAGGCTGGATGATGTGGTGAGAGTAAATCAGGAAGTAAAAGAGATTAGCAAGGAAGAAGTGAGGGCTGCTATGAAGAGGATGAAGAGTGGAAAGGCAGTTGGTCCAGATGACATTCCAATGGAGGCATGGAAATGTCTAGGAGAGATGGCAGTAGAGTTTCTAACCAGATTGTTTAATAAAATCTTGGAAAGTGAGAGGATGCCTGAGGAGTGGAGACGAAGTGTGCTGGTTCCTATTTTCAAGAACAAGGGTGATGTGCAGAGCTGCAGTAACTACAGAGGCACAGCCACAGCATGAAGTTATGGGAAAGAGTAGTAGAAGCTAGGCTTAGAAAACAGGTGAAGATCTGTGAGCAGCAATATGGTTTCATGCCGAGAAAGAGCACTACAGATGCAATGTTTGCTCTGAGAATACTGTTGGAAAAGTACAGAGAAGGACAGAAAGAGTTACATTGTGTGTTTGTGGACTTAGAAAAAGCTTATGATAGGGTGCCAAGAGAAGAGTTGTGGCATTGTATGAGGAAGTCTGGAGTGGCAGAGAAGTATGTTAGGGTAGTGCAGGACATGTACAAGAATAGTGTGACAGAGGTGAGATGTGCAGTCGGAATGACAGACTCATTCAAGGTGGAGGTGGGATTACACCAAGGATCAGCTCTGAGTCCTTTCTCGTTTGCAGTGGTGATGGACAGGTTGACAGATGAGATCAGACAGGAGTCCCCATGGACTATGATGTTTGCAGATGACATTGTGATCTGTAGTGAGAGTAGAGAGCAAGTTGAGTCTAGTCTGGAGAAGTGGAGATATGCTTTGGAGAGAAGGGGAATGAAAGCCAGCAGAAGCAAGACTGAGTCCATGTGTGTGAATGAGAGGGAGCCCAGTGGAATAGTGCAGTTACAAGGAGTAGAAGTGGTGAAAGTAGATGAGTTTAAATATTTGGGGTCAACTGTTCAAAGTAATGGAGAGTGTGGTAGAGAGATGAAGAAGAGAGTGCAGGCAGGGTGGAGTGGGTGGAGAAAGTTGGCAGGAGTGATTTATGACCGAAGAATATCAGCAAGAGTGAAGGGGAATGTTTACAAAACAGTAGTGAGACCAGCTATGTTGTATGGTTTAGAGACAGTAGCACTAACAAAAAGACAGGAGGCAGAGCTGGAGGTGGCAGAGCTGAAGATGTTGAGATTCTCTTTGGGAGTGACAAGAATGGACAAGATTAGGAATGAACATATCAGAGGGACAGCTCAGGTGGGACGGTTTGGAGACAAAGTCTGAGAGGCGAGACTGAGATGGTTTGGACATGTGCAGAGGAGGGACCCAGGGTATATAGGGAGAAGGATGCTGAGGATGGAGCCACCAGGCAGGAGGAGAAGAGGGAGACCAAAGAGGAGGTTCATGGATGTGCTGAGAGAGGACATGCAGGTGGTTGGTGAGACAGAGGAAGATACAGAGGACAGGGTGAGATGGAAACGATTGATCTGCTGTGGCGACCCCTAACGGGAACAGCCAAAAGACAAAGAAGACTGAAATTGGAGCAACTTTATTATCTGACCCCTGTACAAACTGAAATTGACTTTTGTCACCATTTTTTTGCTGTTTTGACCCCATAACTCCAGAACATTCCATCACAGATAGTCCAAACTATACCTTTTTGGAATCGTTATGATCAGACAAGTAATGTGATATAGTTTTCAACATGATTGGAGCATTTTTAAAGTTTGACCTCTGTGTAATTCTCTATTGACTCCTAGCTGGCTACAGCTACCACCCTGGGATGGCTATCATACATTTTTGTGTAGGCCATGATACACTGAGGCTGGATTCCAACTGTCGATTTTTCCCCTTAAGTGGTACCGAAAACCTGCTTGGCCCATGGACTAAAACATCAGGCAGAAATTATACATGCATGCATGTATCAGGCATACATCCTGATATCCATATGCATGGATATGCATCCAATGTATGCTTGATCCATGCATGCATGGATCAGGTAATGTAGGCTAATGGCATTATCAATTATAAATACAGCTTTCAGTGTCATTGCTGCTCAGAGGAGCCATGATGGATTGTGAATTTGGAGTACGTGGGGTTTGTATGACTTGTCGAGAACAAATTATGACTTCAGTGGCTGTTCCTGGGAGTGCATAACTGAGAAATTTTGACCTCTGAGTACAAATGGAATGCACCAATACTTACTGTATGCACCGCATTTCACATTTTGCAGTGCGTCCCCTTAGAGTGCAGCTGGAGGAATCAGTGGTTGTACTGGTTGCTAGTGCGGGTTTGAGGACCCCCAGTTTTGTGAAATGGAAAATCATAGATCTTGCTTATCACAAGAGAAAGCAAGGAAGCATGAAAAGCAAAAATGTGAAAGAAAAACTGATGAGCATCATGACCAGAGATGGCATAATGCAATCTGCAACCTCACCACTAGAGGACACTAAATCATACACACTGTAGCTTTAAGTTATGGTATGTAATGTAGTTTTGATCCTGTATAATCTGCAGTTGCCATTATGACACCTTCACGATAGTGATCGAGGTGTTTCCAGTGAGCAAACATTAAGTTTTCAACAGATATGTCTCCACACACACACACACATGCACGCGCGCACACACACACACACACGCACACACGCTATGAATATTTTGGTAAGAAGCTAGAAGCACTCAGAGAGTGCAAACCTCCGCCAAGGCCATAGGGTCACTGACCCTAAAGAGATTCCCTCCTTGGCACAGTGATCTATTCAACAATTCAGTGTTACAACCAAAACTATGATACATACACTTTTCTTTCCTTTATATTTGACATCCTTGACCATGAAAACATATCACTAGAACTTGGAATCACTTTTATGTCTTTATTAGTTCAAATGTTATTGTATAAAACGATTTTTCGGTAATGGCGGTTTTCTTCTGGATCTAGCTCCATAACATTTGAAGCTACATCAAATCTGATGACACCTTACTGAATCATTACAGATTCAGCTACAATTTGGTGTTAGTTGTGCATCTCTAGCTTCATTTGTCACCTCACACTGACACCTTTTCTATTTTCCCTATATTTTTGCATATTCTGGATCACCAGATCCGGAATCTGGATCCGATCATCACCAAACTTTGTTGTTTGATAGAACATTTGACTATGTTACACCCTCATTTTTTTCAAGCCTTTCTGCCTTGTTTTTGTGGAGTTAGAAACTAGAATGTCAAAATTCCCCCTATCCCGCAATGGTGAAGAATCCTTTAAAAAAATTCCTGGATCCGGATCGTGATCCGGATCACCACTAAAATTTAATCACTTGTTCCTCTTGTCACTTCCAACCACTCCACAAAATTTCATCAAAATCCGTTCAAAACTTTTTGAGTTATCCTGCTGACAGACAGACAGACAGACAAACAAACAAAAAAACTCGACCGAAAACATAACCTCCTTGGTGGAGGTAATAAAGTACCTGTAAATAAAAAATAAACAAAAACTGTGTTTATTTTGAAAATATATCAAGCAGTTGAATTTTGGACAGAAATGACTTTCCCATTTGAAAAATTCATAGTTTTCCAAGTTGAATAATTTCCAAGGCAGAATATTCACCACAAAAATATTCACAGGTAAAATACATTAGACTATGTACTTTTACTAAATGATGCAATAGTGGCTACATCCAGGATTTTTTCCGCACAGGGTAGAAGTGAATCCGCATGAGTAAGTTTCCGTCCAAAAGTGTCCACTCCGAAATACAGGTTTAAGACCTCGGTATTTTAACACTGTAAATATTTCTGCTAAGACAAGGTAATAAAAAAATATCCACTCACTTCATAATATACATATTATGTACTTGGAAAATTATTGGTTGTTAATTTTGAATAAGACCCACAACGAATCTGTCTAAAATATTTTGTCCACTCCGAAACCATTTGTTACAAATCTTAAAGTATCCTGTATCATTAATCTTTCCTGATTTTATTGATTTATTTCTCTAATATATCAAGACACTTGTGATATTATATACTTCTGAACTATTTCTGACAGTCTCGACACCGTTTTAATTTTTTGCAGCCTATTGACTTAATATAATTATCCAAACACCAACAAAAGATGCACAAATTGCTGGAATACAATACAAGAGTTATCACTTTGGGCCATGTATTAATATTTTCTTGAAACTAAAATCGAAATAACGAAAAAAACGAAAATAAAGTTACAGCCAAAATTTAAAAAGTTTCTGCAACCATAAAGGTTAGAGATATAAACTAATTACTAAAAACAGCAAATTGAAGACATCAATTTTTGACCTCTTTGGGACTGAATGCTCTACAATATTGTGAAAATGCCCATACACACACACACACACACACACATATATATATATATATATATATATTATATATATGTTCATTGTTATTTACAAAAAGATCATAATCTTATTTATAACTTGTACATGTCAAACAAGCCCCTCTATTACGTCACGTGACAGCTGCACAAGGTCCATGTTTTTGTGTTATCAGTGCATCATCGATATACTCACCTCTGTATGTTTATACAAGACAATCAATCAACCATTGGTGTAAGACGTGGATAGGCAGATGTTTTTCAGGTTCAGGTTTTTCAATTCGCAATTTTATGTTGGTTTTAAACAGCTGACGAGGTCGTTTAAAAGCAATAACAAAAGTTACTGGTTGAGACATTGGATATCCAGATAAGCAAAATGTATCAATTAATAATCATCTAAAAGAACACCTTTAAAATAAGAATTAGCTTCTCATGTTAACTAGTGCTGTAGGACAAACATTCCAAACGGAAAAAGGTGGAACTTTATGACATCATGTTAAACACACCCAGGTTCTGTCGTTTCGACTTCTATGACGTTTATAATTTTGTTTTAGATGGTACTTAACGACATTCCATGTGTTTATGAGTTTTATTTGTCCGTGTGTGTGTATGATCGTTCACATGCTAACTGGCTAGCTGAGCTCTGTGTACTCAGTCACTAACTGGAATTAATAACCGTCAAACTTACGTTATTAACAAAGATGTCCTCGCCGTCTTCACTGTCTCCGTCCTCCGCGTCACGCTGTCCCGTTCCTGTGTCCTCCGCTGCTGCGGGGAAAGGAGGGGGAGTCCGGTCAGAGCTGGCCGCCATGCTCCCTGCTACTGCCCGGTGTGACGGAGGCGGAAGGGGGAGTGACACGTCATCAAACGTGGAAATAGCGCCATCTGCCGGCGAAAAAGAAACCGCCGCCTCCTGCTCCCCTTTAGGATTACATCAATGTTGTTTTCTTTCTGATTGCTGACTTTCTAATGTATTAATATTTTATATTTTGCTGTGGTTTTTACTGGGTAAAATCTGACTGTTGTTATAGACTCCAGCCTCCTGTGACCCATATAGAAAATAAATTACTATTAATATGCAGAACTATTCATTCTTTCATTCATTCATGTATAGAATTACCTTTGCAACTACATGACAAACTAAAAATTTTCCCATCACACTTATTTTCATTTAATAGATTAAGTTTAGCAAATAAATAATTCCAAATGAACAAATAAACCGTGATGACATTTCAAAAATATTCAGTGACCAATGTAGCTACCTGTCTTGTCAAAATCTGTGGAATCGGTCAGTGTCTTGGTGTGTTGACGGTCAGTGTCTTGGTGTGTTGATGGTCAGTGTTTGGTGTGTTGACGGTCAGTGTTTGGTGTGTTGACGGTCAGTGTCTTGGTGTGTTGACGGTCAGTGTTTGGTGTGTTGATGGTCAGTGTCTTGGTGTGTTGATGGTCAGTGTCTTGGTGTGTTGACGGTCAGTGTTTGGTGTGTTGATGGTCAGTGTTTGGTGTGTTGACGGTCAGTGTTTGGTGTGTTGATGGTCAGTGTCTTGGTGTGTTGACGGTCAGTGTTTGGTGTGTTGATGGTCAGTGTCTTGGTGTGTTGACGGTCAGTGTCTTGGTGTGTTGACGGTCAGTGTCTTGGTGTGTTGACGGTCAGTGTTTGGTGTGTTGACGGTCAGTGTTTGGTGTGTTGATGGTCAGTGTCTTGGTGTGTTGATGGTCAGTGTCTTGGTGTGTTGATGGTCAGTGTCTTGGTGTGTTGATGGTCAGTGTTTGGTGTGTTGATGGTCAGTGTCTTGGTGTGTTGATGGTCAGTGTCTTGGTGTGTTGATGGTCAGTGTTTGGTGTGCTGATGGTCAGTGTCTTGGTGTGTTGATGGTCAGTGTTTGGTGTGTTGATGGTCAGTGTCTTGGTGTGTTGATGGTCAGTGTTTGGTGTGTTGATGGTCAGTGTCTTGGTGTGTTGATGGTCAGTGTCTTGGTGTGTTGATGGTCAGTGTCTTGGTGTGCTGATGGTCAGTGTTTGGTGTGTTGATGGTCAGTGTCTTGGTGTGTTGATGGTCAGTGTTTGGTGTGTTGATGGTCAGTGTCTTGGTGTGTTGATGGTCAGTGTTTGGTGTGTTGATGGTCAGTGTCTTGGTGTGTTGATGGTCAGTGTCTTGGTGTGTTGATGGTCAGTGTTTGGTGTGCTGATGGTCAGTGTTTGGTGTGTTGATGGTCAGTGTCTTGGTGTGTTGATGGTCAGTGTTTGGTGTGTTGATGGTCAGTGTCTTGGTGTGTTGATGGTCAGTGTTTGGTGTGTTGATGGTCAGTGTCTTGGTGTGTTGATGGTCAGTGTCTTGGTGTGTTGATGGTCAGTGTTTGGTGTGCTGATGGTCAGTGTTTGGTGTGCTGATGGTCAGTGTTTGGTGTGTTGATGGTCAGTGTCTTGGTGTGTTGATGGTCAGTGTCTTGGTGTGTTGATGGTCAGTGTTTGGTGTGTTGATGGTCAGTGTCTTGGTGTGTTGATGGTCAGTGTTTGGTGTGTTGATGGTCAGTGTTTGGTGTGTTGATGGTCAGTGTCTTGGTGTGTTGATGGTCAGTGTCTTGGTGTGTTGATGGTCAGTGTTTGGTGTGTTGATGGTCAGTGTCTTGGTGTGTTGATGGTCAGTGTTTGGTGTGTTGATGGTCAGTGTTTGGTGTGTTGATGGTCAGTGTCTTGGTGTGTTGATGGTCAGTGTTTGGTGTGTTGATGGTCAGTGTTTGGTGTGTTGATGGTCAGTGTTTGGTGTGTTGATGGTCAGTGTCTTGGTGTGTTGATGGTCAGTGTCTTGGTGTGTTGATGGTCAGTGTTTGGTGTGCTGATGGTCAGTGTTTGGTGCAGCAGCAGCCACAGCCTCCCTCATGCTGTTCTCACCATTTGCCTCACAGTAAATCTCACGTTTAAGAAGAGCCTAGAAGTTTTGGAGAAGGTTGAAGTTGGGTGAGGAAACGGGCCGTGTCATTATTGTGTCGTCTTTGAGGCCGTTGCTGGCTTGATAAGCAGTGGAGTACCAGGATGCCTTGTCCTGCATTAAAAAAATTAATTAATAAAAATAAATCATGGACTTCTTGAATGATTCAGACTTTTTCCTGTGAAACTGTTTGAATAAATTCTTCTAAAAACTAACAGTAGGTTTGGGAGTTGATTTTAAGTCCATCTTCAATCAGAAAATGTCCAACGAGCTGATCCTTAATCACAGCCGTCTGCGTCAGAACACCTCACACTCCTGACTGGCTGAGCTGAAGCGTTGCTGTTTGTCCGTTAATGATCCAGACACACATCCCGTCCATCTGGTCCATCAAGAGTCACTCATTTCATTTGTCCATAAAACCCTTTGACAAATCTCTCTTCATATTTCTTGACCCAACTTGTGAGTCTTGCTCAGTGGAGGTCGTCTTTCAGCCTACCACACTTTAGCCAAGTCTCTGAGCATCGAACACCTTGTACTTCTGGGCCCTCCAGGTGGGTTGTAGTTCTGGAATACAGCAGCACTGGAGGGTTCCAGGTAGTTTCACACTGAATTCTTCTCAAGTATTTGTGTCTTTTCTTCTCCACACTTTCTTGCGACCCTCTTGACTATTTGCAGTAAAACATGTGTTTGGTGATTAAGTCTCAGTAGATGAACTCATTGAAGAACGTCGAATCCCTTTGAAAGCCATTTTGCAAGTTTTGAGTTTTCAGTGTGTTCAACCTCTTCTTGGTCCACTTTGCCTGAGGAAGAAGCTGTCGGTGGCTCAGTGATTTAGCAGTTAGCACTGCTGCCTCACAGCCAGAAGGTTGTAGGATTGCTTCCCACCTCGTCCTTTCACTATAGGCCTGTCCAGGGTGGACCACACCTTTTCATCAAGCGGCCACTGGGAAAGTCTCCAGCTCCCCAGTGACCCTTAATTAGAATAAGGGGGTATAGAAAATCAGTGAATGAATGATTCATTAGTTTTAGTCATTAAAAAAATCCAAATTCTTTGATTTCAGCTTTTTAACTGTAAATATTTTCTGGTTTATTTTTCCAGTTGCTTTACTCCTTCTGGTAGACCGAGTATCTTTGGGATGTGGACATAACACATTTGAAGGTGTCATCTTGGGCTCTGGAGAACGCTGACTGACATTTTTCACCGTTTTATGGAAGAAGTCATTCCTGTATAGGCCCTGAGGATGGACGCCATGGCATCAAGCGGATGAGGGGGCTCCACCAGTCCAACACAGATTACTTCCCCAGCAAAGGTCAGGGTGGACAGAGAATGTAGATTAAGCGTCTTGCCCAAGGACACAGACAGGATTCAAGCTCAGGTCTGCATATAGGCAGTCCAGCTCCTTATCCACTCAGCTACCTGCTCCGTTTTACAGTAGTGTTCAGAATAATAGTAGTGCTATGTGACTAAAAAGATTAATCCAGGGTTTGAGTATATTTCTTATTGTTACATGGGAAACAAGATACCAGTAGATTCAGTAGATTCTCACAAATCCAACAAGACCAAGCATTCATGATATGCACACTCTTAAGACTATGAAACTGGGCTATTACAACCCCTGGCAAAAATTATGGAATCACCGGCCTCGGAGGATGTTCATTCAGTTGTTTAATTTTGTAGAAAAAAAGCAGATCACAGACATGACACAAAACTAAAGTCATTTCAAATGGCAACTTTCTGGCTTTAAGAAACACTATAAGAAATCAAGAAAAAAAGATTGTGGCAGTCAGTAACGGTTACTTTTTTAGACCAAGCAGAGGAAAAAAATATGGAATCACTCAATTCTGAGGAATAAATTATGGAATCACCCTGTAAATTTTCATCCCCAAAATTAACACCTGCATCAAATCAGATCTGCTCGTTGACATTGACCCTATGTGTCTTTTTGCAAGGAATGTTTTTGCAGTTTTTGCTCTATGGCAAGATGCATTATCATCTTGAGAAATGATTTCATCATCCCCAAACATCCTTTCAATTGTCCAAAATATCAACATAAACTTGTGCATTTATTGATGATGTAATGACAGCCATCTCCCCAGTGCCTTTACCTGACATACAGCCCCATATCATCAATGACTGTGGAAATTTACATGTTCTCTTCAGGCAGTCATCTTTAGAAATCTCATTGGAACGGCACCAAACAAAAGTTCCAGCATCATCACCTTGCCCAATGCAGATTTGAGATTCATCACTCTCACTGCGGTATTGTATCACTTCCTGTTCCGGAGCACAGCGGTGTTTTTCTGTATCTGTTAGCTGTTTAATCTGCGCAGTTAGATTGATCTAGTTATCTAGATTACGATTTGTTTCCCAGTGTAATCTTTACGTGCCTTAACTAAAGCACTCCTTCTGCTGAATCACCTCTAAATTATTTACACATTATTCACTTTGCGTGTTTTTAGGAATCCGCTAGCTTAGCGTAGCTACTAGCTCTTAGCCGATTTAGCATAGCGGCTTCTCCTGTCTCTCCCGCACTTTTCTGCTCTGGGTGTGAAATGTTTAGTTATTCCTCGGCCTCCTTTAGCAGTAATGGTACTTGTAATAAGTGTAGCTTATTCGTAGCTTTGGAGGCCAGGCTGGGCGAATTGGAGGCTCGGCTCCGCACCGTGGAAAATTCTACAGCTAGCCAGGCCCCTGTAGTCGGTGCGGACCAAGGTAGCTTAGCCGCCGTTAGTTCCCCTCTGGCAGATCCCGAGCAGCCGGGAAAGCAGGCTGACTGGGTGACTGTGAGGAGGAAGCGTAGCCCTAAACAGAAGCCCCGTGTACACCGCCAACCCGTTCACATCTCTAACCGTTTTTCCCCACTCGACGACACACTCGCCGAGGATCAAACTCTGGTTATTGGCGACTCTGTTTTGAGAAATGTGAAGTTAGCGACACCAGCAACCATAGTCAATTGTCTTCCGGGGGCCAGAGCAGGCGACATTGAAGGAAATTTGAAACTGCTGGTTAAGGCTAAGCGTAAATTTGGTAAGATTGTAATTCACGTCGGCAGTAATGACACTCGGTTACGACAATCGGAGGTCACTAAAATTAACATTAAATCGGTGTGTAACTTTGCAAAAACAATGTCGGACTCTGTTGTTTTCTCTGGGCCCCTCCCCAATCAGACCGGGAGTGACATGTTTAGCCGCATGTTCTCCTTGAATTGCTGGCTGTCTGAGTGGTGTCCAAAAAATGAGGTGGGCTTCATAGATAATTGGCAAAGCTTCTGGGGAAAACCTGGTCTTGTTAGGAGAGACGGCATCCATCCCACTTTGGATGGAGCAGCTCTCATTTCTAGAAATCTGGCCAATTTTCTTAAATCCTCCAAACTGTGACTATCCAGGGTTGGGACCAGGAAGCAGAGTTGTAGTCTTACACACCTCTCTGCAGCTTCTCTCCCCCTGCCATCCCCTCATTACCCCATCCCCGTAGAGACGGTGCCTGCTCCCAGACTACCAATAACCAGCAAAAATCTATTTAAGCATAAAAATTCAAAAGAAAAAATAATATAGCACCTTCAACTGCACCACAGACTAAAACAGTTAAATGTGGTCTATTAAACATTAGGTCTCTCTCTTCTAAGTCCCTGTTGGTAAATGATATAATAATTGATCAACATATTGATTTATTCTGCCTAACAGAAACCTGGTTACAGCAGGATGAATATGTTAGTTTAAATGAGTCAACACCCCTGAGTCACACTAACTGTCAGAATGCTCGTAGCACGGGCCGGGGCGGAGGATTAGCAGCAATCTTCCATTCCAGCTTATTAATTAATCAAAAACCCAGACAGAGCTTTAATTCATTTGAAAGCTTGTCTCTTAGTCTTGTCCATCCAAATTGGAAGTCCCAAAAAACAGTTTTATTTGTTATTATCTATCGTCCACCTGGTCGTTACTGTGAGTTTCTCTGTGAATTTTCAGACCTTTTGTCTGACTTAGTGCTTAGCTCAGATAAGATAATTATAGTGGGCGATTTTAACATCCACACAGATGCTGAGAATGACAGCCTCAACACTGCATTTAATCTATTATTAGACTCTATTGGCTTTGCTCAAAAAGTAAATGAGTCCACCCACCACTTTAATCATATCTTAGATCTTGTTCTGACTTATGGTATGGAAATAGAAGACTTAACAGTATTCCCTGAAAACTCCCTTCTGTCTGATCATTTCTTAATAACATTTACATTTACTCTGATGGACTACCCAGCAGTGGGGAATAAGTTTCATTACACTAGAAGTCTTTCAGAAAGTGCTGTAACTAGGTTTAAGGATATGATTCCTTCTTTATGTTCTCTAATGCCATATACCAACACAGTGCAGAGTAGCTACCTAAACTCTGTAAGTGAGATAGAGTATCTCGTCAATAGTTTTACATCCTCATTGAAGACAACTTTGGATGCTGTAGCTCCTCTAAAAAAGAGAGCTTTAAATCAGAAGTGCCTGACTCCGTGGTATAACTCACAAACTCGTAGCTTAAAGCAGATAACCCGTAAGTTGGAGAGGAAATGGCGTCTCACTAATTTAGAAGATCTTCACTTAGCCTGGAAAAAGAGTCTGTTGCTCTATAAAAAACCCTCCGTAAAGCTAGGACATCTTTCTACTCATCACTAATTGAAGAAAATAAGAACCCCAGGTTTCTTTTCAGCACTGTAGCCAGGCTGACAAAGAGTCAGAGCTCTATTGAGCTGAGTATTCCATTAACTTTAACTAGTAATGACTTCATGACTTTCTTTGCTAACAAAATTTTAACTATTAGAGAAAAAATTACTCATAACCATCCCAAAGACGTATCGTTATCTTTGGCTGCTTTCAGTGATGCCGGTATTTGGTTAGACTCTTTCTCTCCGATTGTTCTGTCTGAGTTACTTTCATTAGTTACTTCATCCAAACCATCAACATGTTTATTAGACCCCATTCCTACCAGGCTGCTCAAGGAAGCCCTACCATTATTTAATGCTTCGATCTTAAATATGATCAATCTATCTTTGTTAGTTGGCTATGTACCACAGGCTTTTAAGGTGGCAGTAATTAAACCATTACTTAAAAAGCCATCACTTGACCCAGCTATCTTAGCTAATTATAGGCCAATCTCCAACCTTCCTTTTCTCTCAAAAATTCTTGAAAGGGTAGTTGTAAAACAGCTAACTGATCATCTGCAGAGGAATGGTCTATTTGAAGAGTTTCAGTCAGGTTTTAGAATTCATCATATTACAGAAACAGCATTAGTGAAGGTTACAAATGATCTTCTTATGGCCTCGGACAGTGGACTCATCTCTGTGCTTGTTCTGTTAGACCTCAGTGCTGCTTTTGATACTGTTGACCATAAAATTTTATTACAGAGATTAGAGCATGCCATAGGTATTAAAGGCACTGCGCTGCGGTGGTTTGAATCATATTTGTCTAATAGATTACAATTTGTTCATGTAAATGGGGAATCTTCTTCACAGACTAAAGTTAATTATGGAGTTCCACAAGGTTCTGTGCTAGGACCAATTTTATTCACTTTATACATGCTTCCCTTAGGCAGTATTATTAGACGGTATTGCTTAAATTTTCATTGTTAAGCAGATGATACCCAGCTTTATCTATCCATGAAGCCAGAGGACACACACCAATTAGCTAAACTGCAGGATTGTCTTACAGACATAAAGACATGGATGACCTCTAATTTCCTGCTTTTAAACTCAGATAAAACTGAAGTTATTGTACTTGGCCCCACAAATCTTAGAAACATGGTGTCTAACCAGATCCTTACTCTGGATGGCATTACACTGACCTCTAGTAATACTGTGAGAAATCTTGGAGTCATTTTTGATCAGGTTATGTCATTCAAAGCGCATATTAAACAAATATGTAGGACTGCTTTTTTGCATTTACGCAATATCTCTAAAATCAGAAAGGTCTTGTCTCAGAGTGATGCTGAAAAACTAATTCATGCATTTATTTCCTCTAGGCTGGACTATTGTAATTCATTATTATCAGGTTGTCCTAAAAGTTCCCTAAAAAGCCTTCAGTTAATTCAAAATGCTGCAGCTAGAGTACTGACGGGGACTAGAAGGAGAGAGCATATCTCACCCATATTGGCCTCTCTTCATTGGCTTCCTGTTAATTCTAGAATAGAATTTAAAATTCTTCTTCTTACTTATAAGGTTTTGAATAATCAGGTCCCATCTTATCTTAGGGACCTCGTAGTACCATATCACCCCAATAGAGCGCTTCGCTCTCAGACTGCAGGCTTACTTGTAGTTCCTAGGGTTTGTAAGAGTAGAATGGGAGGCAGAGCCTTCAGCTTTCAGGCTCCTCTCCTGTGGAACCAGCTCCCAATTCAGATCAGGGAGACAGACACCCTCTCTACTTTTAAGATTAGGCTTAAAACTTTCCTTTTTGCTAAAGCTTATAGTTAGGGCTGGATCAGGTGACCCTGAACCATCCCTTAGTTATGCTGCTATAGACGTAGACTGCTGGGGGGTTCCCATGATGCACTGTTTCTTTCTCTTTTTGCTCTGTATGCACCACTCTGCATTTAATCATTAGTGATCGATCTCTGCTCCCCTCCACAGCATGTCTTTTTCCTGGTTCTCTCCCTCAGCCCCAACCAGTCCCAGCAGAAGACTGCCCCTCCCTGAGCCTGGTTCTGCTGGAGGTTTCTTCCTGTTAAAAGGGAGTTTTTCCTTCCCACTGTAGCCAAGTGCTTGCTCACAGGGGGTCGTTTTGACCGTTGGGGTTTTACATAATTATTGTATGGCCTTGCCTTACAATATAAAGTGCCTTGGGGCAACTGTTTGTTGTGATTTGGCGCTATATAAAAAAAAAATTGATTGATTGATTGATTGATTGATCACTGAATATGACTTTCATCCAGTCATCCACAGTCCACAATTGCTTTTCCTTAGCCCATTGTAACCTTGTTTTTTTCTGTTTAGGTGTTAATGATGGCTTTCGTTTAGCTTTTCTGTATGTAAATCCCATTTCCTTTAGGCGGTTTCTTACAGTTCGGTCATAGACGTTGACTCCAGTTTCCTCCCATTCGTTCCTCATTTGTTTTGTTGTACATTTTTCGATTTTTGAGACATATTGCTTTAAGTTTTCTGTCTTGACGCTTTGATGTCTTCCTTGGTCTACCAGTATGTTTGCCTTTAACAACCTTCTCATGTTGTTTGTATTTGGTCCAGAGTTTAGACACAGCTGACTGTGAACAACCAACATCTTTTGCAACATTGCGTGATGATTTACTCTCTTTTAAGAGTTTGATAATCCTCTCCTTTGTTCAATTGACATCTCTCGTGTTGGAGCCATGATTCATGTCAGTCCACTTGGTGCAACAGCTCTCCAAGGTGTGATCACTCCTTTTTAGATGCAGACTAACGAGCAGATCTGATATGATGCAGGTGTTAGTTTTGGGGATGAAAATTTACAGGGTGATTCCATAATTTTTTCCTCAGAATTGAGTGATTCCATATTTTTTTTTCCTCTGCTTGGTCTAAAAAAGTAACCATTACTGACTGCCACAATCTTTTTTTCTTGATTTCTTATAGTGTTTCTTAAAGCCAGAAAGTTGCCATTTGAAATGACTTTAGTTTTGTGTCATGTCTGTGATCTGCTTTTTTCCCACAAAATTAAACAACTGAATGAACATCCTCCGAGGCCGGTGATTCCATAATTTTTGCCAGGGGTTGTAGTAAAAAAAAGTAGAAAAGGGGGTGTTCACAATAATAGTAGTGTGGCATTCAGTCAGTGAGTTCATCAGTTTTGTGGAACAAACAGGTGTGAATCAGGTGTCCCCTATTTAAGGATGAAGCCAGCACCTGTTGAACATGCTTTCTCTTTGAAAGCCTGAGGAAAATGGGACGTTCAAGACATTGTTCAGAAGAACAGCGTAGTTTGATTAAAAAGTTGATTGGAGAGGGGAAAACTTATACGCAGGTGCAAAAAATTATAGCCTGTTCATCTACAATGATCTCCAATGCTTTAAAATGGACAAAAAAAAACCAGAGATGCGTGGAAGACAACAGAAAACAACCATCAAAATGGATAGAAGAATAACCAGAATGGCAAAGGCTCACCCATTGATCAGCTCCAGGATGATCAAAGACAGTCTGGAGTTACCTGTAAGTGCTGTGACAGTTAGAAGACGCCTGTGTGAAGCTAATTTATTTGCAAGAATCCCCCGCAAAGTCCCTCTGTTAAATAAAAGACATGTGCAGAAGAGGTTACAATTTGCCAAAGAACACATCAACTGGCCTAAAGAGAAATGGAGGAATATTTTGTGGACTGATGAGAGTAAAATTGTTCTTTTTGGGTCTAAGGGCCGCAGACAGTTTCTGAGACGACCCCCAAATTCTGAATTCAAGCCACAGTTCACAGTGAAGACAGTGAAGCATGGTGGTGCAAGCATCATGATATGGGCATGTTTGTCCTACTGTGGTGTTGGGCCTAAATATCACATACCAGGTATCATGGATCAGTTTGGATATGTCAACATACTTGAAGAGGTCATGTTGCCTTATGCTGAAGAGGACATGCCCTTGAAATGGGTGTTTCAACAAGACAATGACCCCAAGCACACTAGTAAACCAGCAAAATCTTGGTTCCAAACCAACAAAATTAATGCCTCGCAGATGTGAAGAAATCATGAAAAATTGTGGTTATACAACTAAATACTAGTTTAGTGATTCACAGGATTGCTAAAAAAGCTGTTTGAACATAATAGTTTTGAGTTTGTAGCATCAACAGCAGATGCTACTATTATTGTGAACACCCCCTTTTCTACTTTTTTTTACTAATAGTCCAATTTCATAGCCTTAAGAGTGTGCATATCATGAATGCTTGGTCTTGCTGGATTTGTGAGAATCTACTGAATCTACTGGTACCTTGTTTCCTGTGTAACAATAAGAAATACAAGGTTTATTAGAAAAGTATCTGACCTTATTATTTTTTTCAAAAACCATATGGATTTGAATCATGTGTGATTGCATCAGACAAGCTTGAACCCTCGTGCGCATGCGTGAGTTTTTCCACACCTGTCGGTTGCGTCATTCGCCTGTGAGCAGGCTTTGAGTGAGGAGTGGTCCACCCCCTCTGCGGATTTTCATTGTCAGGAAATGGCGAAATGATTTGGGCTTTTTTTCCATCAGAATTTTTTCAGAAACTGTTAGAGACTGGCACCTGGAAACCATTCGAAAAATTTATCTGGCTTTCGGTGAAAATTTTACGGGCTTCACAGAGAATAAGGACTGTTACTTCAGCTTTAAGGACGCTCGGCGCCGAGGTCCGTACCGCCATCGAGAGCCACAAACCACCGGATCATTTCTAAACGGATGGCTCTGTGGAGCCAGACCGTCATGTGCACTTTCTCTGGTTATCACAAGAGCTGGACATCAACCATTTTCCGGCAGATTTCACTTTTAACAAGAGATTTTGCCATGGAAAGCCGAGCGGAGGCTTCGCGCGTCACGATGGATTCGCTACTGAAGCGAGACAAAACCACCTCCGTTTTGGTCTCACAGGACGTCTTTGAGATGGCGTTCAGACAGCTATCATTGGTTTTTCCATCTAGTGATTATCCAAGAAATTATGGATGTGCCTGGACATGCCACAATTTCTCGGATAATCACTCGATGGAAAAACCACCGACAGCTGTCTGAACGCCATCTCAAATACGTCCTGTGAGACCAAAACGGAGGTGTTCCTTTGTCTCACTTCATCAGCAAATCGGTCGTGACGCGCAAAGCCTCCGCTCGGCTTTCCATGGCAAAATCTCTTGTTAAAAGTGAAATCTGCCGGAAAATGGTTGATGTCCAGCTCTTGTGATAACCAGAGAAAGTGCACACGACGGTCCGGATCCACAGAGCCATCTGTTTAGAAATGATCCGGTGGTTTGTGGCTCTCAATGGCGGCACGGAGCGCGGCGCGCTGAGTGTCCTTAAAGCCGTCCTTAAAGCTGTAGTAACAGTCCTTATTCTCTGTGAAGCCTGTAAAATTTTCACCGAAAGCCAGATACATTTTTCTAATGGTTTCCAGCTGCCAGTCTCACACGATGTCCCGGATCAACACAGCGTTCAGTTTACAAATGATCTGGTCGTTCCAGCCTGTCGATGGCCACTCGGTGCGCTGCGCGCCCTCCGCCATTGTGGGCCATCTTTAAAAAGGTTTTAACACTCCTTAATCCGCGTGACGCCGACAAAATCTTCACCAATATCCATCTGAATCTTTCGAATGGTTTCCAACTGGCTGTCTCTAACAGTTTCTGAAAAAATTCTGATGGAAAAAAAGCCCAAATCATTCCGCCATTTCCTGACAATGAAAATCCGCTGAGGGGGTGGACCACTCCTCACTCAAAGCCTACTCACAGGCGAATGACGCAACCGACAGGCGTGGAAAAACTCACGCATGCGCACGAGGGTTCAAGCTTGTCTGACGCAATCACACTTGATTCAAATCCATATGGTTTTTGAAAAAAATAATAAGGTTGGATACTTTTCTAATAGACCTCGTATACTCAAAACGTGGATTAATCTTTTTAGTCACATAGCACTACTATTATTCTGAACACTACTGTATGGACTGAACAACTAATTGAGAAAATATTCGATGGACTGATTAATTATGAAAATAATGAGGTGCAGCGCTGCAGTTTGTCCCATCTGTGGCTGATGCAGCATTCTGCGGTGAGAGTGGAATAAACATGCAACGAGGCCACATTTTATTCAGCACTCAAAATGCCATGCTGTTATTTCCAGTGGTGGGCACAGCTAACCAAAAAGTTAGCTTAGATATCCGCTAGCTGGAAAGTTAACTTTTATAACGATAAATGGATTAAAAAAATTAGCAGAAGCTACATTTAACTGATAACCACTAACTTTTAGTCCTGACTCCAGTACACTGTCAGCTACTGACAAGCCAGTTTTGAGTTTAAGCACCACTGACGCTTCTGAGTAGAATCACAGGGGACCACAAACCCAAAGACAGTGAGTCGGAGATCCTGTCTTTGCGCTCACTGCTCAAAGGAAGAGACATTTACATTTACAGCATACAGAGCCCCTGATGTGGGCCAAAGGCATAAACAGAAAAGCAGGTTTGACTTATGGTTTGATTGAAAACCCAAACTAATTCCAGACAGTTTATTTATATTAACTTTAACTGTCATTTTTACAAAGTGAAAATATCACAAATATCTTTCAGTTTTAAAGTAATGCACTAATTCTGATTGTTTGAGCATTAAAACTCACAGACGCCCAATGGCATTATGGGAAATTGAGCCTCCTCATCACTGGTTGGTTGTAAAAAAAAAAACACACACAAGTTACTGTAATGTGTGTGTTGGTTCTCACAAATAAATCTGTATTTATAAATATGTAATTTTGTTCATTTGTAAACAAAAAGGCATTTGCAAAACTGAAAATTCTGTTTAAGTCTGATACAGGAGCACGCTGAATGTTGACCATATGACAGTTGGATGCCATCCAGTAGATGGCAGTGTTCTATGTATATTGGGTCAAAATGTCATACGGTCGTCATTCGGTGCACTGTATTGTTTTACAAATGAAAAATATTACATATTTACAAATACAGATTTATTTGTAAAAACCAACACACATTAACTTGTGTGTTGGTTTTATTTATTATTTTTTACAATCAACCAGTGATGAGGAGGCTCAGTTTCCCATAATGCCTCTGGGCATCTGTGAGTTTTAATGCTCAACCATTTAGAATTAGTGCATTACTTTAAAATTAAGATATTTGTGATATTTTCACTTTGTGAAAATGACAGTTAACGTTAATATCAATAAACCGTCCAGAATTAGTTTGGTTTTTAAATAAAACCATAAGTCAAACCTGCTTTTCTGTTTATGCCTTTGGCCCACGTCAGGAACGGTGTATGCTGTCAATGAAAATTATTTTTTTTTTTCTTCTTTGTAGTAGCCAGGCAGTCTGGTCCTTTCTGCTGGGGTGGGGTTGAGCTCAGCTGCAAAACACAACAGAGAGGAACTAACTTGTGATTTTAGCATCTACAAATGTTTTTGACCATTTGACTTTACTTATTATACCAGCAAAAAGATGTTAGTGGACTAAAAAAAGTCAGTGAAACTAAATTTAGCATAAGTTAATTGGTCTGCTGATGTTTTTTTTTTTTTTTTTAATTAGCTGAAAAACTAATCCGTGAACCTAAAAGTTAGCATGGCTAATTAGCAGATTAGCGGAACTGTGCCCACTACTGATTATTTCTCACGTTTGATTAGTTCCTGTACATATATGCATTTGTGCCAAGCACACAGACACCCACATTATAGGGTGTTTATGTGGATAATAACAAACACAGAAATACATGTATTCAGCACAGAAGAGACTGTGCTCAGAGATGCATGCGTGTGAACCAGCACCTCACTTCTACCAGCCAAAATTACAAGACGCATCTCATACACAGATTCATCAAACTGTAGCACAGATTTGTATGTCATGAACAAGTGATATCAATTATATTTTTCTTTTGCTGCCAAAGAACCAGCACTCCATCCATCCTGCATGCCATGTATTGTGTGTTGCCTGCAGTGTGTGTGTGTGTGTGTGCCTGCCCTGTGTGCGTCTCACTGTTTGTAATGTCACGCAGTGCACGTTATGATGCAACATGGAAAGCTGCGTAGAAATTTTGAACACGGTTGAATTGCTGCGTTGTCTGATCTCACCACGTTCGTAACACATGTACTATGCGCACACTGCAACCGAAGTTATGTTTACTGACTGTTGAGCCGCCCCCCCCCCAAACTTTTTCTTTTTTTATAATACAATTACTTCAGATTAATTTGAAAGATTGATACACGATGGACATCACTGGATCAATCCTCCAAAATCAGCCCACAACTTCCACCTGTTTTTTGTTTTAATATAATTCTTTACTATTAAGTAACAAGAAAAAATGACAGAAATCATTCTAACTGTATAAAACCTTGTAATTAAATCCAAAATAAACAGTGTGAAATTTACAAGACGTGTGTGTGTATGTCCCATTTATAGGGAACAAACGGTATTTGGACATTCGAGTGTTGTGCCAGTTCATATCCTGGCGTCTTATTCCCTCATCACCACGCGCTCAGATAAATCGATCATGAACAAACGGAAAGTGTACGACACAGGTTCAGTTTGTCGGGAGCCGGTCTTCCTCACAGAGCGGATGTGAGGGAAGCCACAAGGACCAGTGACTACTTGTCCATGATGCAAAGAGCAGAAAAACAAACGGCTCAGCAACCAGCCGTCCAACACCAGCAGAGAAACACAGAACTGTGGCCGTCAGTCTGCTCAAAGTCATGATTTGCTTTAAACTCTGACAGACTGTCTGACGGACTAAAGTCCTGCTGTGTTCAAAATAACAGCACTGTCTTTTTAAAAAGTAAGTAAAGGTCACGTTTACTTCCATTCACACAAATGCATTGGGAATTACTTTACAGAAAGTCAAGAAAAAGGAATATTAGGCTGTTGAAAAAAGTCTGCATTTGACTTACTGTGAAAAAACAGGTGTGAAGCAGGTGACCCTTATTTAAGGGCAAAGGCAGTAAATGTTGTACAAGTTGGTTTTGGTGAAATTCTCTCTGAAAACCAGAGAAAAATGGGTGGTTCCAGATATTGTTCGGAAGAACAGCATAATTTGATTAACAAGCTGATTGGAGAGAAGACAACATATAAAGAACTGCAGAAAATGGAAAAGGACCATTCAAATGGATCAAAGAACAGACAGAATGATCAACTCCAGGGTGATCAAAGAAGGTCTACTGTGACAATTAGAAGACATGTATGAGAAGTCAAATTATGGACTATAAGACCCCACAAAGTCCCATTGTTAAAGAAAACCCACCTGTGCTGACAAACAGCACATTGACTTTCGTATGGCGAGCATGCTGACATAGCATGTTACTGTGCTTTTTACTCTTTTAATTCATTTTTATTAGGAATTGTTTTTGTAATCTGTGTTGGTATTTGTGTCTGTAGCATGACCCACGCAGAGGGTCACACCTTTGGGTCTGGTCTGCTTGGGGTTTCTTCCTCAGAGGGAGTTTTTCCTTACCACTGTTGCTTGCATGCTTGCTCTCAGGGTTGGACTTTACTTGTGTGAAGCACCTTGAGGCAACTTTGTTGTGATTTGGTGCTATATAAAATGAAATAAATTGACTGTACTAAAGAGAAATGGAGCCCCCCCAATAAAAAGTAACAAAAAAAAAACAAACAAAAAAAAACCCTGAATTGAAGCCACAGTCCACTGTGAAGACAGTGAAGCCTGGTGGAGCATCATGATATGGAGACGTTTCTCACACTATGGTATCAAGTCTATTGATCACATTCCAGGGATCATGGATCAGTTTGAACACATCAAAATACTTCAAAGGGTCATGTTGTCTTATGATGAAGAGGAAATGGGTGTTTCAACAATAACCCCAAACACACCAGCAGGCAGCATCTTGGTTCCAGACCCACCAGATTAATCCCAGGATGTTAATCCAGTAGAAAACTGTGGGGTGACCTCAAAAATACTGTTTCTGAGGCAAAACCATGAAATGCAGAGGGACTGTGGAGTGTAGTCCAAAGGACCTGGACTGGAAAACCTGTTCACAGGACAGAAGCTGGTCGACTCCATAAAACACAGATGTGAAGCAGGTCTCAGAAACTGTGTTTGTACAACTAAACATGAGTTCAGTCACAAGAAAGAGAAATTTACAAGCATGTTTCACTTTATACAGTAAATGTTTGAGTTTGTAAAGAAAAAATGCAGACACTGACAGACATTTGGACCTATTCATCGCTTTAAACTATGGAGTTAAAATTGTCTCATTAATATTTGTAAATGCACGCAGGGTGATCTACAAATAATCATTGATTTGCAAATGTGTTCAGATATCCACAAATGCAAATTTCATATTTGTAACTTGCAAATTGGTCTTTGCAAATAATGTTGTATTTGCAAATATAAAACTTAATTTGTAACAAAAAAAATTACATTTGTAAAACTGGAAATTGTATTTGTGAATTCAGCATTTGTGGATCACCAATTACATGCATTCATCGCTTTCCTCTGTGACGTCATTTTGAGACATTCTTTTCGTGAACACAGATCCACAAACAAATGCCGACTGATTCACAAATACACACGTACACTGGATATCCACTAGATGGCAGTGTGGTTCCACTCATTGATGTGGCTGAAACTATATGCTCCCGGATAACTCTTTAATCGTGATCGTTACTGAGTATTTAAAATGCTTATCGCAAAGCGTTCTTTTTTTACGACATCATGCAGGTTTTATAAGTCCGCGGACACTGATCCGTGTTACAGATACAAATCAGTTTCCTCGGATCCGCGGAGCCTGGATGTTGCGACAGTTGTCGTAAAGCGAGACTGGTTGGTTGCTGCGGTGACGCTGTGTGGCTCCTGTGTGAAGCTTAGCTAAATGTAGCAAGAAGAATTTTGCAGCATGTCTGTGTCACGGAGCACGCACAGGCGCAGTGCTGTTTAATCCAATTATTTGAACCACTGCGTTAAAGAGTACAACACTAACACCCCCGCCCCCCTCCCCATGATGAAATCCGCGGACACATAACTTAAAAAAAAAATACAGTTTACCACATCAATGAATGGAACCACACTGCCATCTAGTGGATATCCAGTGTGCGTGAGTGTGTATTTGTGAATCAGTCGGCATTTGTTTGTGGATCTGTGTTCACGAAAAGAATGTCTCAAAATGACGTCACAGAGGAAAGTGATGAATGCGTGTAATTGGTGATCAAATACAAATATTAATGAGACAATTTTAACTCCATATTGAACATCTTCAATAAACAGCAATTGCAGCTCCTAAGACATAAACATGTTTTATATATATGTCATTTGAAAACGACGGCCTCCCTCCCTTCTCCTCACTCACAGCCGTCCTTCTCTCACCTTTTTATTTTTGCAACAGTAACTGGAACAACTTTTCGACAGTAGTCAGTTGGAAATTTTTTTTTTCAGCAATACAGTAGTGTTCAGAATAATAGTAGTGTTATGTGACTAAAAAGATGAATCCAGGTTTTGAGTATATTTCTTATTGTTACATGGTAAACAAGGTACCAGTAGATTCTCACAAATCGAACAAGACCAAGCATTCATGATATGCACACTCTTAAGGCTATGAAATTGGGCTATTAGTAAAAAAAAAAGTAGAAAAGGGGGTGTTCACAATAATAGTAGCATCTGCTGTTGACGCTACAAACTCAAAACTATTATGTTCAAACTGCTTTTTTATCAATCCTGTGAATCACTAAACTAGTATTTAGTTGTATAACCACAGTTTTTCATGATTTCTTAACATCTGTGAGACATTAATGTTGTTGGTTTGGAACCAAGATTTTGCTGGTTTACTAGTGTGCTTGGGGTCATTGTCTTGTTGAAACACCCATTTCAAGGGCATGTCCTCTTCAGCATAAGGCAACATGACCTCTTCAAGTATTTTGACATATCCAAACTGATCCATGATACCTGGTATGTGATATATAGGCCCAACACCATAGTAGGAGAAACATGCCCATATCATGATGCTTGCACCACCATGCTTCACTGTCTTCACTGTGAACTGTGGCTTGAATTCAGAGTTTGGGGGTCGTCTCACAAACTGTCTGCGGCTCTTGGACCCAAAAAGGACAATTTTACTCTCATCAGTCCACAAAATATTCCTCCATTTCTCTTTAGGCCAGTTGATGTGTTCTTTGGCAAATTATAACCTCTTCTGCACATGTCTTTTATTTAACAGAGGGACTTTGCGGGGGATTCTTGCAAATAAATTAGCTTCACACAGGCGTCTTCTAACTGTCACAGCACTTACAGGTAACTCCAGACTGTCTTTGATCATCCTGGAGCTGATCAATGGGTGAGCCTTTGCCATTCTGATTATTCTTCTATCCATTTTGATGGTTGTTTTCCGTTGTCTTCCATGCGTCTGTTTTTTTTTTGTCCATTTTAAAGCATTGCAGATCATTGTAGATGAACAGCCTATAATTTTTTGCACCTGTGTGTAAGTTTTCCCCTCTCCAATCAACTTTTTAATCAAACTACGCTGTTCTTCTGAACAATGTCTTGAACATCCCATTTTCCTCAGGCTTTCAAAGAGAAAAGCATGTTCAACAGGTGCTGGCTTCATCCTTAAATAGGGGACACCTGATTCACACCTGTTTGTTCCACAAAATTGACAAACTCACTGACTGAATGCCACACTACTATTATTGTGAACACCCCCTTTTCTACTTTTTTTTTTACTAATAGCCCAATTTCATAGCCTTAAGAGTGTGCATATCATGAATGCTTGGTCTTGTTGGATTTGTGAGAATCTACTGAATCTACTGGTACCTTGTTTCCCATGTAACAATAAGAAATATACTCAAAACCTGGATTAATCTTTTTAGTCACATAGCACTACTATTATTCTGAACACTACTGTATGTGGCCAAACAAAGCCAAGAGAATTGGTTCATCATCCCTCAGACACACTGGACACATACGTGTCCTTCAGTCTCAGGAAGTTCTCAGAGTGTTTGCAGAGACGCAAACTGACAACATCTCTCTGCTTCTTCATGTCAACTTCTCCTTCTTTGCCTTTCTGCCTCACGGTGTTTGACTTTGTCGTCAGTGTGCCGCTGCTCTGATGTTCAGCCTGCAGATCCTCCTCATCAGCATCTTTCCTTAATGATTCGTAAGTCTGCTCCAGTTTTTTTCAGATGACTTTCTTCTTCAGCCCTCTTGCTCAGTTTAATTCTCTAGTTCTGCCTTCTGTGCCTGCAGGTGGGATATGAACCTCGCACAGGCAAGACTGCAGCAGCCCTGATGTAACCTCAAAGTCACCAACAGGCTGAAAGGGTTATGACGGTGTCCTGGATCACTCTCTGTGCCACCACTGAGTGGGCCTTTAGGTCTGGAGCAAGCAGGTCACTGTTGATGGAGAGTCCACGCTCCACAGCTGACGGTCCATCTGACAGGGTTCAAAGGAGCTGCATCTGCTTTAGTTCTGGTTTCTGGGGTCGGCCACTGACTGAATGAGTCACTCTGCGTCTCTCGTGTTCCACCTTAAACTGTCCCTGAAGCAGTCCCAGTAATTCATTCACTTGGCAAACAGTCTTGTCACACTCACGGTCTCGTCTCCACTTGTTGTCTACTAGCTGGTTCAATACAAGTCTTGAACTTCTCTACAGCAGAGTGCTGGTGTGCAACCACAAACCGGGCTTCCAGTGCTTGGAAAGCAAGTACCATAGAGTACCTCAGTGGGCATCTTTCCAAGACCTTCTTTGTCATTGCTGAATACTTTCTGGCATGTGACGACAAAGTCTTTTTTCACCAATGGGGAAGCAGCCTTGGACTTCAGGGTCTGCTCTAGTACTCTCTTTGCTGCAAAGCCAAGGTCCACCTTGTCTGATGTGCCATTAGCCAACCTGTAGGGTGATGAAGCTTCTGTCAGTCCTGAGTCTTTGATGAACCTGCCCATGAAGACTTCTCAGGTTATCACACAGATCATCAGTGATGAATGGCATCACAGGCTGGTCTGATTGGTACCTTCTCAGAAAAGCCTGAACAAGTTGGAGACTTCCAGCTTTGCCATGATGAGTGGATCATTGCTAACAAACTCTTGGAGGGTCATGAAAGATGTGACTGAAGGTATCTGCTGTTTGGGTTTCTTGACATAGGCATGTACCTTATTAATAATAATGCTTCATTCTCTCTATATGTATATAATAAATAAAAAAATGGACTGCATTTATATCGCGCTTCTCCATCTGCATCAGACGCTCAATGCGCTTTACACATCAATGCGTCACATTCTGTTATGTGGGTCGCTGAAGAGGAGGTACTGCTGGCCCACCACCAGATGGCGCCCTGCCACACTGGCACTTTTTGGCCCTTAGAGGGTGCACGGGCCGGTTGGTCTCTCTGACGTCACCAGGTGCGCTCGTTGGCTGTCAGCTGACTGTCATCATTCATCACCACCATCCATAAAAGCCTGGGAAGGACACCATAACTCTGCCGAGTTATCAGCTTACCACACAGGTAAACCTACTCAGCCTTTTTGTGCCGTACGCACATTCATTGTTACTGAAGTCTTTGCAGTTGTGATTTATACGTGCAGCTTGTAGCCGAGTTTGTGGTAAGTTTGGAGGAGTTGGCATCTCCACTCCTCACTTCTGACTTACTGAGTATAACCATTGACACTGCATGTTCTCCAGTTTTCCTCTGCACTCTGGGAGTATCTGGATTTATTCCTTCAGGAGGATTTCTGTGATTTGCTGACTGTTTGCTGGGTGTACACACACCCACCTAATCTGTTTTTGCTCCTGCCAGCAGTACCGGTCAGACAGCCTCGAGCGGTGGCCACCTGGGGGACCAGGACTTGGCGACTCTGGTGTATTGCAGGCCTCCGGCTGGCGGTGGGACTTCGTGGGTTCTGGCTCTTCTCTGGCTAGGCGTCTCCTACCCTCGGTCCTGCCCACGTGTCACCATTTTGTTATTAATAGGACTCAGCATATTCATAATCTGTTTGCACTTTTGCATAATAAATTATTTATTGGAATTCCTATTGACCGCTCATTTACGCCCCCTAACGTGGGTCCATGCATTCACTTTCCCAACAAGATAACTTGGCCACGTCAGGGACTCCGAGGGGTGTTTACCACCTAATGACCGATCAATGGAAGTGCAAGGTGCGCAGGATCTGCCAGGAGGATCGCTGGGTGAGCTGCGGCACATTCTGTCTAACCTCACTGCTCAGTTAGATTTATTAACTGAGCAGGACGCTCACCTCAGCCGTTGGATAGAGGCTCTCACCTCGCAGGTAGACATGCGCGCGTCATGCGCGGCTACAGCCGCTCCCCCTCCAGTGGATCTGCCGCCAAACAGAGTTAATCCAGTGGTCGTTCAGAGGTCCCCCCCCTCGTCGCCCAAAGCTTACATAAGTCCCCCGGAACCGTATGGTGGTTGTGTTGAAACGTGCGGACTTTCTGATGCAGTGCGCGCTGGTTTTTTCACAACGGCCCGTTATGTATGCGTCTGAGCACAGCCGGGTGGCTTACGTAATCAATTTACTTCGGGGCAGAGCACGCACCTGGGCTACGGCGCTCTGGGAACAAGATTCACGGGTCCTCTCTACTTATACTGAGTTTATAAGGGAGTTTCGACTGTTGTTCGATCATCCAATAGAGGCGAGGCCGCTTCTAATATGCTGCTGTCAATGAGACAGGGACGGTGGAGTGCAGCTGATTACGCAATCGACTTCCACATCGCAGCAACGAGGTCCGGTTGGAATTCAGTCTCACTCCACGCCGCCTTTGGAAACGGGCTGTTCCGGCCCTAAAGGAGCATCTGGTGGTTAAGGATCAGCAGCGGGATTTGGATGGGCTTATCGATCTAGTTATTTGTCTTGACAATCGGTTAGAGGAATACAAGCGGGAGCGAGACGAAGGGCGTGGCCGGGTGTGCGCTGTCCCTTTCCCTTCCAGGCATGAAGCAGCGCCGTCCTCTCCCCGCTAAAGCCAGAGCTTTCCGCGTAGCACCAGCTCCCTCCTGACAAAGCTATGGACAAGAGCAGGGCGAAAATGAAAGTAAAACAAAGGAGGCTGGCACGTGGAGAGTGTGTTTACTGCAGCTCGAATGAGCATGTGCAGAATAAGGGGCCCCAGACGGTTAAACACCAAAGCTCAACCTTAGAGACTGGGCTAAGAGTGAGCCATACAAACCACACGGGTGTCCCACGTAAATGCGCACGACTCCCATTTACAATCCTTTGTGGGGATTTAACACTTACTGCTCCAGCACTGATTGACACAGGATCGGAAGGGACCCTAGTAGGTGGGCTAAGGCTGTAGGGCTCCCTCTGGTGGCCATTCCTTCACCATTAAAGGTGTGGGCGCTAGATGGCACCCTACTACCAGACATTACACACCAGACACAGCCTTTAACCTTGGTTGTCTCTGGAAATCACAGGGAGGAGATTGTGTTCTTTGTAACACCTTCTACCTCCAGGATAATTTTGGGCTTTCCATGGATGGTAAAGCACAATCCCCGGATTGATTGGCCATCTGGGGCTGTGGCTCAATGGAGCGAAACCTGCCACTGGGAGTGTTTAAGATCCTCGGTGCCACCTGGTGATGAAGTTAAAGAGGAGGTCAGAGTCCCCCCCCCAGTCTCACGGAGGTGCCGGCTGTGTATCATGACCTTGCTGACGTCTTCAGCAAGGATCTGGCACTCACCCTGCCCCTGCATCGCCCGTATGATTGTGCCATTGATTTGGTTCCAGGCGCTGAGTATCCATCCAGCAGACTGTACAACCTCTCACATCCTGAACGCGAATCAATGGAGACCTACATCCAGGGCTCTTTAGCTGCCGGGCTAATCCGAAATTCTTCATCCCCGTTAGGGGCAGGTTTCTTTTTTGTGGGCAAGAAGGACAGCGGTCTCCGTCCAAGCATTGATTATAGAGGACTGAACAAGATCATGGTTTGCAACCGATACCCATTACCTCTATTAGATTCAGTGTTCACGCCCCTGCATGGAGCCAAAATTTTCACAAAACTGGATCTTAGGAATGCTTACCATCTGGTTCGGATACGGAAAGGAGACAAATGGAAGACGGCATTTAAAACTCCTTAGGGCACTTTGAGTACCTGGTCATGCCGTTCGGCCTCACCAACGCCCCTGCGACGTTTCAGGCCTTGGTTAACGACGTTTTGCGGGATTTCCTGCACCGATTTGTCTTCGTATATCTAGACGACATCCTCATTTTCTCCCAGGATTCTGAGACTCATGTTAAGCATGTCCGTCAAGTCCTTCAGCGGTTATTGGATAACCAGCTGTTTGTGAAGGCCGAGAAGTGTGAGTTCCATCACAATTCTTTGTCCTTCTTGGGGTTTATTATCTCCTCCAACTCCATCGCACCTGATCTGGCTAAGGTAGCTGCGGTGAGAGATTGGCCCAGACCGGTAACTTGTAGGAAGATGCAATAGTTCCTAGGGTTTGCTAATTTTTACAGGAGGTTCATTAAGGGCTATAGTCAGGTAGCTAGCCCCCTTACAGCCCTGACCTCTACCAAAGTCCCCTTCACCTGGTTGGATCGGTGCAAAGCCGTGTTTAGGGAGTTGAAACTCCGGTTTTCGACTGCACCAGTTCTGGTGCAGCCCGATCCTACTCCCCAGATTATAGCTGAAGTGGATGCCTCTGACTCAGGGATAGGAGCCGTGCTGTCCCAGAGCAGGGAGTCCGATAGTGTTCTCCACCCCTGTGCTTACTTCTCCCGCAGGTTAACCCCCACTGAACGGAACTATGACGTTGCCAATCGGGAACTCCTGGCGGTGAAAGAGGCCCTCGAGGAGTGGAGACATCTGTTGGAGGGAGCTGTGGTCCCATTTGTGGTTCTCACTGACCATCGGAACCTGGAATACATCCAGACCACCAAGCGTCTGAACCCCAGGCAAGCCCGATGGTCACTTTTTTTCGGACGCTTCAATTTCAAGATCACCTACCGCCCCGGGACCAAGAACATCCGGTCTGACGCCCTGTCCTGGGTGCACGAAGAGGAAGTTGGAGCAAGGCTGTTGGACCCACCGGACACCATCTTACCGGAATCCACTATCGTTGCAGCCCTCACATGGGATGTGGAGGGAGTGGTCAGGGAGGCCCTGACGCGACACCCGGATCCCAGAGGTGGTCCACCCAACAGGCTGTACATGCCACCAGACGCTCGGACTGCCGTGTTGGACTTCTGTCATGGTTCCAAGCTCTCCTGCCATCCGGGGGTGCGAAGAACCGTGGCGGTGGTCCGGCAGCGGTTCTGGTGGCTGTCAGTTGAAGCCGACACTAGGGACTACATTCGGGCATGCACCACCTGCACCAAGGGCAAGGCTTCCCACCAGCCGGAGAAGGGGCTCCTCCAGCCGTTGCCTGTGCCTTGTCACCCCTGGTCCCACATAGGACTGGACTTCGTCACGGGCCTCCCTGCATCCCAGGGTAAAACGGTCATCATGACGATAGTGGACCGGTTCTCCAAGGCAGCCCACTTCGTGGCCCTCCTGAAGCTCCTGACAGCCCAGGAGACTGCAGACCTCCTGGTCTACCACGTCGTGCGTCTGCATGGTATCCTGATGGACATAGTATCTGACCGTGGTCCTCAGTTCTCCTCGCAGGTCTGGAGGAGTTTCTGTAGGGAGCTGGGGGCCACGGTGAGCCTGTTGTCCGGGTATCACCCTCAAGCTAACGGTCAAGCAGAGCGGGCTAACCAGGACCTGGAGCAAGCATTAAGGTGTGTCACCTCCGCGCACCCGACGGCCTGGAGTCAACATCTGGCCTGGATCGAGTATGCTCACAACAGCCAAGTCTCGTCATCTACCGGCCTCTCCCCGTTCGAGGTCTGTTTGGGGTACCAACCCCCGTTGTTTCCGGCTGTCGAGGGAGAGGTCGATGTGCCCTCGGTCCAGGCCCACCTCAGGAGATGCCGTCGGGTGTGGAAGAAAGCCCGCTCTGCTCTCCTAAAGGCCCGGACGCGGGCTAAGGACCATGCAGACCGTCGACGAGCCCCGGCCCCAGCTTATCAGCCTGGGCAGGAAGTTTGGCTGTCAACTAAAAACATCCCTCTGCAAACGGACTCCCCAAAACTGACCGACCGTTACATAGGACCATTCAAAATAATCAAGGTGATCAGCCCCACTGCAGTGAAACTTCAACTCCTGGCATCACTACGGATTCACCCTGTCTTTCATGTGTCCCGCATTAAACCACACCACACGTCTGACCTCTGCACCCCTGGACCGGCGCCGCCTCCTGCCCGACTCATCGATGGAGAACCGGTGTGGACAGTCAAGAAGCTCCTAGATGTTCGTCGGAGGGGCCGGGGGTACCAATATCTGGTAGACTGGGAGGGGTATGGCCCAGAAAAACGCTCCTGGGTGAAGAGGAGCTTCATTTTGGATCCCGCCCTCCTGGCGGATTTCTACAGAGAACACTCCGACAAGCCGGGTCGGGCGCCATGAGGCGCCTGTTGAGGAGGGGGTCCTGTTATGTGGGCCGCTGAAGAGGAGGTACTGCTGGCCCACCACCAGATGGCACCCTGCCACACTGGCACTTTTTGGCCCTTAGAGGGCGCACGGGCCGGTTGGCCTCTCTGATGTCACCAGGTGCGCTCGTTGGCTGTCAGCTGATTGTCATCATTCATCACCACCATCCATAAAAGCCTGGGAAGGACACCATAACTCTGCCGAGTTATCAGCTTACCACACGGTAAACCTACTCAGCCGTTTTGTGCCGTATGCACATTCATTGTTACTGAAGTCTGCAGTTGTGATTTATACTTGCAGCTTATAGCCGAGTTTGTGGGAAGTTTGGAGGAGCTGGCGTCTCCACTCCTCACTTCTGACTGAGTATAACCATTGACACTGCACGTTTTCCAGTTTTCCTCTGCACACTGGGAGTATTTGGATTTATTCCTTCAGGAGGATTTCTGTGATTTGCTGACTGTTTGCTGGGTATACACACACCCACCTAATCTGTTTTTGCTCATGCCAGCAGTACCGGTCAGACAGCCTCGAGCGGTGGCCACCTGGGGGGCTCTGGTGTATTGCAGGCCACCGGCTGGCGGTGGGACTTTGTGGGTTCTGGCTCTTCTCTGGCTAGGCGTCTCCTACCCTCGGTCCTGCCCACGTGTCACAATTTTGTTATTAATTGGACTCAGCATATTTATAATCTGTTTGTACTTTTGCATAACAAATTGTTATTTATTGGAATTCCTATTGACCGCTCATTTACGCCCCCTAACGTGGGTCCATGCATTCACTTTCCCAACAATATTTACCCCGATGTCAGGCTGCTGCCATACGAGATGACTCCTCACCCCTCTGATGAGTCCAGGGATGGTCTTATATATATATATATATATATATATATATATATATATATATATATATATATATATATATATATATATATATATATATTAGTGTATATGTATCTTCACTTTTCCCACATTTTGTTATGTTACAGCCTACAGTTCAAAATGGATGAAATTCATCTTTTTTCCCTCAAAACCTCTACACACAATACTCCATAATGACAATCTGAAAAAAGATTTGTTGAGATTTATGTAAATTTATTACATAATAATAATAATAATAATAGTCCAACAATTTTAGCCAGAGGGGGACAAAAGGAAAATTTTCCCACAGCTGCTTCATTAATACCATTCATTAATTAGAAGGAGGTGTTTACTAAAAGTGCACAAAGCTAAACTACAAAGCCCCCATGGCCATGCAGTGATCCCGAGGAATCAATTCACTGTTTGGTACGGACACAAGCCCAGAAAGTCTGACCAAACTAAATTCCCTGATTTTTCCCTGATTTGAGGAACTTTTCTCAAATTCCCAGACTTTTCTGACTGGAAAAAGGGGAAGTCATTTTCCAGGTTTTCCCAGATTTCCAAGTTGGCTGGGAACCCTGACAGACTTTAATCCAACAGAAAAGTTGTGTGGTGACGTCAAAAATACTGTTTCTGAGGCAAAACCATGAAATGCAGAGGAACTGTGGACTGTAGTCCAAAGGACCTGGACTGGAAAACCTGTTCACAGGGACAGAAGCTTGTCGACTCCGTGAAACACAGATGTGAAGCAGTTCTCAGAAACAGTGTTCATACAAGTAAATATGTGTTCAGACCTTCACAGCAAAAAGAAATCTGCAAGCATTTTTCACTTTATACAGTAAATGTTTGAGTTTATAAAGAAAATACAGACACTAATATTTTTAACAATGTAATATTCCTTTTTCTAATAACACATTTGTTCCATTTTTCTTCATGTTTTGATTTGGAACAGAATGTGCAGTGTTCCCAACGCATTTGCGTCTGTGGAATTAAAAGCTATTCTAAGGATTTTGAGCTTTACTCACTTTTTATTTTGAACACTGTTCATGTTCCTGACACTTTCCTGTAAAGTGGACTGAAGCGGTTTAACTCCCAGTGTCAAATGGTGTTTGACTGAAAAAAATAAAGACGAGCACAAACATTGACTTTGTTAGTATTCATAATAGTTTGTATACACAATGTATAGGAGCACCAATAAAAAACATTTTTTTTTAATCCAAACTTTTTCACCATTTTTTTTAAAAAGCCACAGAATTTTTCTACAGAAAGCAAAGAAAGCTTTGCACATGAACAAGCAACAACAGAATTCCTCATGGTGAGCAGCGAGCTGAACGTTCCCATAAAAAACAAAAGACCAGCTGCCTGCTGCTTTCTAAGACACTACGTTACACAGCTTGATATTTAAAACACAACTTATGTAAGAAATGTGAAAAAGTGCAATACAGGTGCAACTGTTTACATCTCGACAGATTGGTATTTCCCAAATGGGTTCCGCTCCGTTTTTAGCCCCCTACTTCCAATCTTTTTTTTTGGCCTTAAAACCTGTTCCTTGTGTCTGTACTTCAAATCTCGTACACTTTTATTGGCATTCATGATGACGCACTTTTATGAGGAACACGGTGTTCAAAAAAGTAGAGCAGAATTTTTTGGGTAAGACGGTAATGAAAAACTAGCTTCTTTTTTTGTTTTTTGTTTTTTTTTTAAACATTGGAACTGTGTACAGAACAAGCTTTTTTATCTTCTTCATACAAAAACCAGCATGTAAAAAAAAAAAATAATAATAAAAAAATCTGGGAGTCCGTTTCAAAAAGTCAACGTCTTTGTATTTTATTTGAAAAAGAAGCGGCGGACATGTTGAAACCCAACTCGTAGAGAGTGCCGCCGTGGGACGCACGGCACAGATGGTGGCAACATACATGGAATCAAACCAGGCGTACAAAAGAGAACTTGTGATTGTTCTTGTTTTTGTTATTCTTTTTTTTTTTGGGGGGGGGGGCATGCCCTGAGTGTTTGGTTCGCTGACCAGCGTCCCACACGATGATGTAACCAGGTGCGGCTGTGACAGTGCGACTCGCGTCATCCAGACTATCACACGTACAAACATGCTGGTTTTTGAAACGGAACTCCCATAAACAAACAAACAAACAAACAAACTCTGAAAATACTTTAATGTACAAAAGGAGGCGAATCCATTCAAAGTGTAACGTGGAAAAACTCTCCGCTGTCAACTTTAATCCCAAATAACAACAAATGGAAAACAAAAGAATGAGGCAGTAAAAAAAAACAAAACAAAACACATAAAATATGTACATGTTCATATGGATATGTGTGTAAAAATAATACAATAAGATAAAAACAAGAATCATGGCACATAAAATGACACGAAGGGTAAAAATGTGAATAATGCAGGCTGATATGTTCACGTCACGGAAACGGGCCAACAGATACACAAAATGCACAAAGGAACACGAACCAAACAAACACTGTGTGTAGGCCGCGCTGCACGAGCACCAACATCGATACCAGCACACGTCGGGACTTTCTCCTTTTCACTCCAGTCCGTCTCCACCTCCAAACCTGCCTGTTTTTGCTGAGGAGAAATTCACAATCGTCCAACGTTAATAACGGTTCACTGTCTGTGAGAACGGCTCACCAGGAAAAAGGCAGCGCGCCTCACGATTCTTCCCTCTCATGGCAATCTCCTTCCTGAGACTGAGCAAGGTACACCAAAAAAGAAAAACAAAAAAGTTCCTGCAAGTTTCAGTTTGGAGTTTTTTTTCCCCTCTGCAGGGGGACGCAAGTGTCTCATGTCCGCCAGCGTCCGGTCCCGAAGCGTCACGTTCGGGTGTGTTTTTATATGTAGAGTGTGAGTTTGTGTATGTGTGTTTGTGTGTGTGCACAAGGTGTGCACGCTCATGGCGCTGTGGTGATGGCGTTCAGGTCCTTCATCAGGCCCTCCAGGTGGGCCATCTCCTCGGTCAGCTCGTCCGGCTCGTAGCTCTGAAGGAGAGGAACAGGGTTACTGCGGGGGGCGGGGGAGGGACAGGGGGGGAGGGAGGCAAGCACCTGGAGGGAGGAGGAGAAGAAAGGAGAGGAAAGGAGAGGAGAGGAGAGGAGAGAAGGAGAGGGTCAGTCAGAGGATATTTCACAGCGAGCAGGGGGGAGAGCGGTACAGCTGGGGTGAGATGAGCAGGGGACAGAGACGGGGACAACAAAGGGGTGGGATGGGGGGGGGGAGGCAGCAAAGCAACAGAACCAAGGAGGAGGTGACACCAACAGCCAATCAGGGATTAGAAAACATTCAACTGTGAAATCATTCGGGTTGTGGGTTTGGTTTGTTAAGTCCATAAAAAATGAAATGAATTCAACAATGATAAAAAAGGAAGCTGGCAGTGCCACAAAAATGGTGAGGTGGACGTGGAAAAGAATAAAAAAGGAGAAAAAACAGAAAATGTTGTAAAAATCAATGTGTAGCTGGAAGTAAAAGTACAAGGCAGTGCCCACAGTGATATGGAAAAATGTGTAACAGCTCTTTGTACAACACACACGGAACTACAGCACAAGTGTTTTTACTGAATAACGACTAACAAAGAAGGAAATAAAAAAAGCTGCAGAGCTGCTAGGAGCCAGCGTGAGGCGCTATACTCACACTATCCACATCCTCCAGCATCTTGCTGGTCTCGGGTACGTCGGGGGCGTTGGGCACAGTAACAGCCATGGGCGTGCGCGTCCTACCCAGAGTGCCAATGGAGGCGGTCTTCACCACGTGTGGGTGAGTGGGCGGTCCTGAGTGGGACAGCAAACACACAAACGCTCACACTCCTCGTCTGTCACACACCCACGACAAGTCCAGATTTTGAGTCCAGATTTTATAGAAGTAATCACCCACATTGAGCAGATTATTAAATTGATTTAGAATTAGTTTTGCACCTAAACAAAGACATAAAAAAATACATGTGTATTAAACTTCGTATTAATATGTCTTAAAATGACACGTGCACGTGATACGAACATCACCTGAGCTGAAGGAGTTTTTTGTTGTTGTTTGTAAGAAGCACAGATCAGTTTTCGAACCTTTTACACGAATGTGAACCAGCACTATTACAACAACCTTTAAATGACTGATATTAAAAGCTGAAGCCAGAGTTTTTCAGTCGTCACGTTTGGTTTGAGCTGCGGTTGCTAAAAATAGCTGTCAGTCACAGATAACGTGCACGAGCTTCATCTTCAAACCACGTCTGAAGACGATGAATCTGGAAAAAAAGGCAAAAATAAATAAAAAAATAAATAAAAAGTAACAGCAGCAAGACCAACTGAGGACACAGGACAGACAGACGGTGGAGGGACAAACAGCCCCCCCCCACCGGTGTAAAAACTACAAAATAAGGATTCCTCTTTTTTCCCTCCTTGGCTGCACAAATTTCATGCAACACAAAATCAAAACACACTCACAAAGTAAGTGAAATCAGCACAATGTACTTGGTCAATGTTCCGGACCTTCATTACCTCCCAGAGAGGGACAAAGTCAGGTCAGGATTCATGTGTTCATTCATTATGTGCCGTTTCTCCGGGTCTGGGTCACAGTGGCAGCAGATTAAGGCCACACGTCCTCGGACAGGCACCTCTAACTCCTCCCGGGATTGTGAGGTATTCCCAAGGCAGCTGGGAGATGGAATCCCTCCACTATGTTCTGGGTCATCTCCTCCCAGCTGGATGTGCCTGGTAGACCTCCCGAGGGAGCTGACCAGGAGGGATCCTCACCAGATGCACGAACCACGTCAGCTGGCTCCTCCTACTCCAACACTTGAACTTCTCACACTCTGTCCCAGAGCGTAAGCCCAGATTCGCTTTGGAGGAGCTTCATTTCTGCTGCTTGTATTGGCAACCTTGTTCAATTTCTACACAAAGCTCATGATCACAGGTGAGGAACAGGAGCGCAAATCGACTGGTAAATTGAGAGCCTCGTCTTCTGGCTGAGGTCTTTCTTCACCATGATGGTCTGTGACAGTAGCATCAGGACTTCACCATCCCACCCCTAAACAAGACCCTGAGACACTTGAAATCCTCCAAATCTGTAGACATGATGACCAAATCGATCACTGACCTTTGACAAAGGGTGCTCTGGTACCAAGTGTACCCTTACGCTCAAACAAGGTTTTTGTGATGGACAGTCCATGACCAGCACAGACGTCCAGCAACAATACACCACTTATGGCACAATCCAAGTTACTTCATCATTGCCAATCTGAGCACTGAAGTCCCCCAGTAGAACTTTTCCTGGACGCCACCTTGAGTAACCCGGAAAGCTGGCTACTCTGAACTGCTGTTCGGTGCAGATGCACAAAAACTGATTCCTCTCTGCAACATGATGTTGAATTGAGGCAGCCCCTTCGTTCACTGGAGAAAACTCAGCTGGGGACGTGTGAGTATCCTCACGCCTGCCCCGAACCTCTCACTCGAGACAACTCCAGAGTGAGAGAGAGAGAGTAAAGCCCATCTCCAGGGGGTTTGGTTCCAGAGTCCATACTGTGGATAACAGTGAGCCTAAATATCACTCGGTGTCCTGCACCAGCTTGAGCTCCTTCCCTACCAGAGAGGTGATGGTCCACATTCCAAAAGTCAAGTACTACAACGGAGTGTCAGTCTGCACCCGCTGAGCAGGCTGGAGATAAGATAAAACTAATATAGCTAGGGGTACTCTGACAGGATTCGTCTGAGCACTGCTGCAATTTAAACACAGAGAAAAAAGCCAATGATATGAGACACCTGGTTGCCATGACAACATGTTCAATGTTGAACTTTCTGTGTGCTTAATTAGCCTTGTTATTTTTGGACTTTGCACACAATTTCAGAACAACAATTGAGCTGATCCAAATGGGTGACTACGACGACGACCTGCATCGTGAGGGAATGTCAGCCGTGACATGGCTGTGTGACGTGCTTCCTTGAGCATGACCCAGCATACAGGTACCTCAGTGCCGAGGACCACAGCAGCTGGAAACGGCCAATGAGACGCCCACATGTCATGTGGCTGCCGTAGACAGACAGCTATTTTTAGGAGGTGTGGCTGGACAACCAATTTATAGACCATGGTTGGACTCCAGGAGTGTGCTTCATACTGTGTGCTTGTGTTTTCTCACACCGCCCAGCTGTAAATGAGTACCAGCTTCTCATGGACGAAAACCAGGTGCTGGTGCTACATTGGTGCTTTAGGATAGTTTGGAGTTGGGTCTACGTTTTTTTTGTTATTGTTGTTGTTGTTTAACCTTGTAAGAACCTGTTTGATTTTCGGTGGGCTGACAGCTGCAGTTGAGCCACATCATTACATCACAGAGCATCCACAAAGTATTCACAGCGCTGCACCTTCTCCACATTTTATGTTACAGCCTTATTCCAAAATGGATGAAATTCATTTTTTTTCCCGTCAAAGTTCTACCCACAATACCCCATAATGACATGAAAAAAGTTCTTTTTTATTTTTGTAAATTTATTAAATATTAAAAATAAAAATGTACAGTATTCACAGTCTTTGCTCAATACTTTGTTGATACACCTTTGGCAGCAATTCCAGCCTCAAGTCTTCTTGAACATGATGCCACAAGCTTGGTGCACCTATCTGTGGGCAGTTTGGTCCATTCCTCTTTGCAGCACCTCTCAAGCTCCATCAGGTTGGATGGGGAGCGTCGGTGCACAGACATTTTCAGATCTCTCCAGAGATGTTCAGTCAGATTCAGGTCTGGGCTCTGGCTGGACCACTCAAGGACATTCACAGAGTTGTCCTGAAGACACTCCTTTGATATCTTGGTTGTGTGTTTAGGGTCATTGTCCTGCTGAAAGATGAACCGTTGCCCCAGTCTGAGGTCAAGAGCGCTCTGGAGCAGGTTTTCATCCAGGATGTCTCTGTACATTGCTGCATTCATCTTTCCCTCAATCCTGACTAGTCTCCCAGTTCCTGCTGCTGAAAAACATCCCCACAGCATGATGCTGCCACCACCATGCTTCACTGTAGGGATGGTACCTGGTTTCCTCCAAACATGATGCCAAAGAGTTCAATCTTTGTCTCATCAGACCAGAGAATTTTGTTCCTCCTGGTCTGAGAGTCCTTCAGGTGCCTTTTGTCAAACTCCAGGTGGGCTGCCATGTGCCTTTTACTAAGGAGTGGCTTCTGTCTGGCCACTCTACCATACAGGCCTGATTGGTGGATTGCAGCAGAGATGGTTGTCTGTCTGGAAGGTTCTCCTCTCTCCACAGAGGAATGCTTGAGCTCTGACAGAGTGACCATCGGGTTCTTGGTCACCTCCCTGACTAAGGTCCTTCTCCCACAATCGCTCAGTTTAGACGGGTGGCCAGCTCAAGGAAGAGTCCTGGTGGATCTAAACTTGGCCACTGTGCTCAATGGGACCTTCAAAGCAGCAGAAATGTTTCTGTACCCTTCCTCAGATCCATATTTGTGCCTCAAGACAATCCTGTCTCAGAGGTCTACAGACAATTCCTTTGACTTCATGCTTGGTTTGTGCTCTGACTGTCAACTGTGGGACCTTATATGTAGACAGATGTGTGTGTCTTTACAAATCATGTCCAGTCAACTTAATTTACCCCAGGTGGACTCCAATTAAACTGTAGAAACATCTGAAGGAGGCACCTGATTTATTATTATTATTTTTTTAATAAAGTCACAAAATCCCATAAAAAATAATTTTTTTCACATTGTCATTAGTGGGTAGAATTTTGAAGAAGAAAAAAAGAATTTAATCCATTTTGGAATAAGGCTGTACCACAAAATGTGGAGAAAGTGCAGCGCTGTCAATACACTGCACATTATTTTGGTTCTTACCAAGATAAAAAAGTTTACAATTTAGAAGTGTTAGATAATTTATCTTGTTTTAAGAGTTGATTTCTTATTTTAAGTGTTCAACTTTACACTATAATCTTTCTAGATTTAACAATCAGACAGATCATTTCACTTGTTTTGAGGATCTTTCCCCTCAGATTTAGTGTTTTTATGATGTTTTTAGGCACCTCTTTTTTGCAGTGTTCTTTCTGGAGGTGCTGTTTACACTGCACAGGAAGCTTTTTTTTTTTTAAAGCAAATTTTATCCCCAGTGTTGATGAGTTTTTTTGTTGTGTTCTTGCTGACCGGTCTGTGCCAGTAGGGGGGTGCTGGGCAGAGCAGGTGACTCATACACCGGGTGGCTGCCGGCTGGGATGGCGGGTACCGCGAAGCTCTTGAGCGGGTGGGCGTGAGCGTGCGGGTGTGCTGGCCGGTGGGGGGGCAGGTTGCTGGCGTAGCTTGGTTCCTCCTCCGCGGTGCTGGAGCCATGGTAGCTGCTGTCAGGGTCGGCCAGGATCTCAGAGGGGCAGGAGGCCTGGGAGGAAGTGGCCACAGCTGGCAGGGGCTCCGAACTGGGAGTGTTCCTCACAGACTCTGCAGAGGCAAAACCAACAGACGGGTTTTCAGTCCAAAACAGCAGGGTGGGAACTCCCAAACTTCACATTTACTCACAGGTAATTACAGTACCAACAGGCTCAGTCCAAGAACATTTTCACTGAGCTTCTCTTCCAGGGGAGTCAGCGACTGTTTGAACTTCAACACTACTGCGGCATAAATCTCTAATCTGCTTTATACACGTCTGTTTTATTTACATGAAAACAAGTGAGTGCATCAGTTTGATTTCAGCACAGATCACCTCAAACTCTCCACCCTGACTGGCTCCAGCTTCAAGGGGTCACATTAGACACTTTTTTAGAAAGCTAACATCAGTCACCAGGTTAAAAAAAAAATTCAAGTTGTCATGTTCATGAGAAAGCGTGACTGACGTGTCCACGCACACACAGAGCACCATTTCACATCCCGCTTGCGGCCTTACGGCTGGTGGAGGAGGGTAAACATTCTCAGTGTCTCCGCCCCTCACTTTAATCAGGAAGGAGCTGCCGCTTGCCACACCCCCTCTCCGAAGCGAGGGAAACCTGGAGCGATGTGCGGTAAACACTGATCGCTCTCAAGAGGACGTTTGACACCAACGTACCAAACGTATATAACTGTTAAAGCATCACTGGTACGTTTAGGTGAGAACAAACAACGTGAGGAAGTGATGTCAGCCTCGACACCTCAAACCTGATCAACTGAAATGAGACTGATGCCTGTTTTACTGTTGGGTGAGCAGGAGGCCATGTGCGAGTCCCAACCAGGACTTGAACCTGCAACCTTATGCACTGCAGAGTGCTTCCTTAGTGGTATGTTCATGCCCTGTTGTTTAAATCTGACAAAAAGGCTTCACAGTCAGCTGGGCTGTAATCACGTTGGGAAGCTGAACAGTTGAACCTGAATCTACGAGGGGCGACTGAGATGTTTTGAGCCTGACCCAAGAAAAGTAGGGCATGGTTCTCAACTCAACAACGACAAAATATAAAACGACAGCAGTTGACCAAAGTGCTGTACACCATTAAAAAATGTAAAACGTAAAAGAATAACAATAAAATGACAACAGACAATAAGTAAAATAAAGAGTAAAAAGTAGGAGGAAATAATTTAATTAGATTTAACTCGATTTTATTTACATACGTAGTTCCAAATCACAACAAAGCTGCTTCAGGTGCAACGCATAAGTAAGGTCTAACCTTACCGACCCCTAGAGCAAGAACACAGGTGACAGTGGTAAAGAAAAACTCCCTCTGAGAGAAAACATGATGCACACACTCCATCCTCAACTCCTGATACTTTGGAATAATTATTTCCGTGTTTGGACCCTGACGTGTGGAGCTCCAAGCTGCTTCAAGTGAAGCACAAAACAGCAGCCTATGGACAGCTGAGACAGACTCCATCGTTCAGCTGAACATGCAGCTGCTTTTAATCCGCTCACACTTTGATTTTGTTGCAACTCTGAATCAAGATTTACATTGTTATTACTTTCAAAACAATGCACTATAAAAAGTAACTCTGTATTTCACATTGTTATGTAAACTTTGCAATTAATCCACAATTCACTTGAGTGTGAAATCTGGGGGGGTCCACATGGATCAGCCATGACCTGGTACACAACTATTCCCAAAATAATTAGCATGTAGCTCAATGTCAACCTGATGTCACAATTTAATACCAGCACCTGAACGCAACACAAACAAAATGCTTTATGACACTCCAATTAAACATTAAAAATACAGATAAACCTTGTTAACCCACCTTTCAGCTTAACTCAAGGTCAATTTGTGGACCCTGAAAATTTAGACTATTGTATAAAAGTCTATTTTGATTTGACCGTTTTTGGGAGGGATCATCGGTGTGGATGATGATTTCTTCTTCCTCCTCCAGCTGCTGCAGGTCAGCTATGAGGTTTTTGGATGTGACCTTCCTCTGTGTTTTGTTCCATCTTCTTAATAAAGCAGCTGATTGTAATTCTCTTCAGGCAGGTGGATGAGCTAATCACTGAGATCACCTGTTTTAGGTGGACAGGTAGAAGCAATCAACTCAATCAATCAACTTTTTTCTTGTATAGCGCCAAATCACAACAAACAGCCGCCCCAAGGCGCTCCACACTGCAAGGCAAGGCCATACAATAATTATGAAACACAGTCTACGTCTAAAGCAACATAACCAAGGGATGGTCCAGGGTCACCCGATCCAGCCCTAACTATAAGCCTTAGCGAAAAGGAAAGTTTTAAGCCTAATCTTAAAAGTAGAGAGGGTATCTGTCTCCCTGATCTGAATTGGGAGCTGGTTCCACAGGAGAGGAGCCTGAAAGCTGAAGGCTCTGCCTCCCATTCTACTCTTACAAACCCTAGGAACTACAAGTAAGCCCGCAGTCTGAGAGCGAAGCGCTCTAATGGGGTGATATGGTACTATGAGGTCCCTAAGATAAGATGGGACCTGATTATTCAAAACCTTATAAGTAAGAAGAAGAATTTTAAATTCTATTCTAGCATTAACAGGAAGCCAATGAAGGGAGGCCAACACGGGTGAGATATGCTCTCTCCTGCTAGTCCCCGTCAGTACTCTAGCTGCAGCATTCTGAACCAACTGAAGGCTTTTTAGGGAACTTTTAGGACAACCTGATAATAACGAATTACAATAGTCCAGCCTAGAGGAAACAAATGCATGAATTAGTTTTTCAGCATCACTCTGAGACAAGACCTTTCTAATTTTAGAGATATTGCGTAAATGCAAAAAGGCAGTCCTACATATTTGTTTAATATGCGCTTTGAATGACATATCCTGATCAAAAATAACTCCAAGATTTCTCACAGTATTACTAGAGATCAGGGAAATGCCATCCAGAGTAACGATCTGGTTAGACACCATGCTTCTAAGATTTGTGGGGCCAAGTACAATAACTTCAGTTTTATCTGAGTTTAAAAGCAGGAAATTAGAGGTCATCCATGTCTTTATGTCTGTAAGACAATCCTGCAGTTTAGCTAATTGGTGCGTATCCTCTGGCTTCATGGATAGATAAAGCTGGGTATCATCTGCGTAACAATGAAAATTTAAGCAATACCGTCTAATAGTACTGCCCAAGGGAAGCATGTATAAAGTGAATAAAATTGGTCCTAGCACAGAACCTTGTGGAACTCCATAATTAACTTTAGTCTGTGAAGAAGATTCCCCATTTACATGAACAAACTGTAATCCTCATTCTGAGCTATGTACTCTGGGAAAGTTGCCATGGCAGCACAGGGAGACAGGGGTTGGACAGGTGATTACCTAGAGGCTCTCCAAGGCTGCTGCAACTCACCGTGACGACACCAACAAAACAACATGGAGGCACCACGTCAAGACACAGAGAGGAAAAACACGCAGAGAGGTCTCACTCCGACCAAACCCTCACAGAGGTCTCACTCCGACCAAACCCTCAGAGGTCTCACTCCGACACAGCTCACAGAGAGGTCTCGCTCCGACCAAACCCTCACAGAGGTCTCACTCTGACACAGCTCACAGAGAGGTCTCACTCCGACCAAACCCTCACAGAGGTCTCACTCTGACACATGGTAGGGTTTTTACTTTTTGAAGCCGGGGTTTTACACCTTTGGAACCGGCAGTAAAGATCTAAAGAGCCACATCCAAAAACTTTGAATCCTCCAGAATCGTCCACACTGACGAAGGCCTGAAAAATCATCACTGTCTAGGAAGGAATCACGCTTCAAATGGTTGAAACTATTGTAATACAGCAAGTTGTTTTTGGTCACCCTCATTAACCTGCGGTTTCAGATAACTCGCGTTCCGATTTTGTGGACCCCAACTTGCACGACTTAACGGGGCTCACCTGAATAAATGATAAAAAGTCACAACAGCCAAAATGATGATGTCTCCTAAGAAGAGTTCAAGTAAAACTGTAGGAAAAGTGTTTTATTTGTTCAGTGTAAAGGTTCAGAAAATGGTTTCCAGTAAGATTTCGGTTCATTCTATATACTGCACTCAAACCTCAGACCAAATCTGAAATAACACCAAAACTGTTTGGGTTTGTTTTCAAAGAACAGAAATGTATCATCTGAGGGGAAAAAAACACTTCAGCCTGTGATGTGAATGCAGCCTTTTCTGCCATTGACTACCCAGTCCTGTAATACTCTTCTGGCATCCAGTAGGTGACAGTGTCTCACCTGTAGAATCCACCCTGTCTAGATGGGAGATGGGGGTGGTGCAGGCGTGTGGGCGCGGGTTCCCGCTGCCCTGATGGTAGAAGTAGCTGCGTGTCGGTGACGCCAGGCTGCTCGTGTGAAAATGGTGATGATGGTTATCGAGGGAATGGATGGGGTGAGCGCTAATCACAGCTGTGAATGGAAACGGACACGGATACACACACACGCACACAGACAGGATGAGATGTTTAAAACAAAACTAAGAATGATGAAGGGTGTGATGACAAACATTCTGTGCATGACCTGGCTTCTGCTAACAACTGCTAACTGTTAAACCAACATTTGTACAGGAACGACTACAGTTTATGGAGACTTTTGTTCAGTGGATTGTGACTGTCAGAGCAAACTGACTCACACACTCTCACACACTTACGCTGAGGCGGCTGTGCGTCGAAAGGCATCATCATTTTAGGCCTCATCCCTCGTCGGCCTGCTAGTGTCGACATGCTGTCCTCTGATTCGTGGCCTAAAAGGTACGGTGGAAACCAGCCAATCAGAATGAGCGGCTATTTGACTCTTCTGCTTTTGTGAAAGACGGTCAGAAAGTGAATAACTGAGGTTTGTAGGTGTGAATGCTGACCAAAGGGCTTGTAAAGGTCATTTTAACACTCCTGCCCACGGTGGAGTTACTGTGACAGGTAATGAGCATCGGGAATGAAAAGCATGAAATGTTTTGCATGATAATCACAGAGAACAGGAAGACAAGCGGCTGTTCTCTCCCCTTTAATGTACCTTCTGATTATCACTTAAATATTTTATGCATTTAAGTGATAAGTGCACTGACCACGGTACGAGTTGCGTCTCTGCTGCAGGTGCGGGTTGCTGCTGTCCAGGCCGCCGTCCGCCGGCGTGATGTCCTGTGAGGTGCGGGGGATGGGTGTTTCTGTCATAACCGGGTTCGGCTCTGGAGATTTATCCAAAGGCTTCAGCTCCAGCCTCTCGTGGTGGATCCACAGGTCAGGCGGCTTCAGGTCTTTGGAGGTTCCTTTGTATTTGTGGGAGCCGTTGGAGGACTTGGAGGCAGCCCGCTTCCTTTGGGCAGAGATCACAGAGCAACGGTGAAAAGAACAACTTCTTAGAAAAGATAAAAAGTCACGCACCACGCCACCACGCTACAGCATGTTACAGTACAAAGAGCTGGAGGCAGCCAGAGTTCATCAGGACAATGTGGCTCCTGATGTGCACGTGAAGCAGTTTAGTAACAATCACAGTAAGATTAATGCAATCAATGATGTCCATTTCATCACAAAATAAAAGGCCACAGCTATCCTGAGGTTTGCAGAGTTCCAAGGATGTTCTTCTGCCTGAATTTGGTTACCATATTTTCCCAGCACATAAATCACATTGGATTGTAAGTAGCACCTTTTTTTTTTCCTGTATGTGGAATTCACTTCACAGCATTTTCTGGGGATGTTTAACAACAGACAGGAACTCAGTGCAGCATAGGTGTACACCACAGCCTGCACTGTTACTTAACATAAGGACCAAAAATAAGCAAGATGGACAGAAAGGGGAACCCACAAGCATAAGGAAGACTAAAACAGGTCCAAGAGCGGCTTTGCTTACTTCTTCTGGTGGGATGTGGTGCGCCGTGTGCACAGGAACGCCCCCACCACCACCACGATGATGGTGAAGGCTCCCACTGAGATGATAATGACAATGATCAAGATATGATTTTCACTGCTGCCTGTTATCCCGGGTTTACCTAATGAGAGGAAGCAAACAAAGTTCATTAAAGAAACCAGTGAGTCACTGACGGACACAGAAGCCAAAAGGTGCTGCCAATTAAAGGGGGGTGGGGGAAGGCTTGTCAAGTTTTTGTACAAAACAAAAAAACTGTTAAAGATTTAACCATAAAAGAGACCATAAATCATCTTTTCTGAAAGCTGATAAATAAAACCGTTGGGACATTGTGTAAAATGTAACTAAAAACAGAATACAATGATTTGCAAATCCTCTTCAACCTATATTCAATTGAATACACCACAAAGACAAGATATTTAATGTTCAAACTAATAAACTTTATTGTTTTTGTGCAAATATTTGCTCATTTTGAAATGGATGCCTGCAACACATTTCAAAAAAGTTGGGACAGGAGAAACAAAAGACTGGGAAAGTCGATGAATGCTCAAAGAACACCTGTTTGGAACATTCCACAGGTGAACAGGTTAATTGGAAACAGGTGAGTGTCATGATTGGGTATGAAAGGAGCATCTCCAAAAGGCTCAGCCATTCACAAGCAAAGATGAGGTGAGGATCACCACTTTGTGAACAACTGCATGAAAAAATAGTCCAACACTTTAAGAACAATGTTTCTCAACATTCAACTGTAAGGAATTTAGGGATTCCATCATCTACAGTCCATAATAAAATCAGAAGATTCAGAGAATCTGGAGAACTTTCTGCACGTAAGCGGCAAGGCTGCAAACCAACATTGAATGCCCGTGACCTTCGATCCCTCAGACGGCACTGCATTGAAAACGGACATCATTGTGTAAAGGATCTTACCGCGTGGACTTCAGAAAACCATTGTCAGTTACCACAGTTCGTCGCTACATCTACAAGTGCAAGTTAAAACTCCACCATGCAAAGTGAAAGCCAAACAATTCAAACTGTTTTTGGAAATCATGGACATCGTGTCCTTTGGACAAAAGAGGAAAAAGAACATCCAGATTGTAACCAGTGCAAAGTTCAAAAGCCAGCATCTGTGATGGTATGGGGGTGTGTTAGTGCCCATGACATGGGCAACTTACACATCTGTGATGGCACCATCAATGCTGAAAGGTACATCCAGGTTTTGGAGCAACACATGCTGCCATCCAAGCAATGTCTTTTTCAGGGACGTCCCTGCTTATTTCAGCAAGACAATGCCAAGCCACATTCTGCACATGTTACAACAGCGTGGCTTCGTAGTAAAAGAGTGCGGGTACTAGACTGGCCTGCCTGCAGTCCAGACCTGTTGCCCACTGAAAATGTGTGGCGCATTATGAAGCGCAAAATACGACAACGGACAACAACTGAAGTCGTACATCAAGCAAGAATGGGAAAGAATTCCACCAAAAAAGCTTCAACAATTAGTGTTCTCAGTTCCCAAACGCTTATTGAGTGTTGTTAGAAGGAAAGGTGATGTAACACAGTGGTAAACATACCACTGTCCCAGCTTTTTTGAAACTTGTTGCAGGCATCCATTTCAAAATGAGCAAATATTTCACAAAAACAATAAAGTTTATCAGTTTGAACATTAAATATCTTGTCTTTGTGGTGTATTCAATTGAAAATAGGTTGAAGAGGATTTGAAAATCATTGTATTCTGTTTTTAGTTACATTTTACACAACGTCTCAACTTCATTGGAATTGGGGTTGTAGTTATTTAACCAGGTTAGTCCCATTGAGATCGAGATCTCTTTTTTCAAGGGATACCTGGACAATTTAAAGTTTCCAGTCCACCTAACCTGCATGTCTCTGGATGTGGGAGGAAGCCGGAGCACCTAGAGGGAACCCGCACAAACACGAGGAGAACAGGCAAACTCCACACACAAAGGCCACAGGTGGGAGTCGATCCCATGATATTATTGCTGTGAGTGCTATCCACTAATCCACCGTGCTGCCCACTTTATACTTTACCTGACATTGGGGTGAATGTGATGCATTATTGTAAAGCGTTTTGAGTGTCTGGTGCAGCTATATCTACAACCCCTGGCAAAAATTATGGAATCACCGGCCTCAGAGGATGTTCATTCAGTTGTTTAATTTTGTAGAAAAAAAGCAGATCACAGACATGACACAAAACTAAAGTCATTTCAAATGGCAACTTTCTGGCTTTAAGAAACACTATAAGAAATCAAGAAAAAAGATTGTGGCAGTCAGTAACGTTTACTTTTTTAGACCAAGCAGAGGAAAAAAATATGGAATCACTCAATTCTGAGGAAAAAATTATGGAATCACCCTGTAAATTTTCATGCCCAAAACTAACACCTGCATCAAATCACATCTACTCGTTGACATTGACCCTATGCCATGACATTGATCCTATGTGTCATTTTGCAAGGAATGTTTTCACAGTTTTTGCTCTATGGCAAGATGCATTATCATCTTGAAAAATGATTTCATCATCCCCAAACATCCTTTCAATTGTCCAAAATATCAACGTAAACTTGTGCATTTATTGATGATGTAATGACAGCCATCTCCCCAGTGCCTTTACCTGACATGCAGCCCCATATCATCAATGACTGTGGAAATTTACATGTTCTCTTCAGGCAGTCATCTTTACAAATCTCATTGGAACGGCACCAAACAAAAGTTCCAGCATCATCATGCCCATTGCAGATTCAAGATTCATCACTGAATATGACTTTCATCCAGTCATCCACAGTCCACGATTGCTTTTCCTTAGCCCATTGTAACCTTGTTTTTTTCTGTGTAGGTGTTAATGATGGCTTTCGTTTAGCTTTTCTGTATGTAAATCCCATTTCCTTTAGGCGGTTTCTTACAGTTCGGTGACAGACGTTGACTCCAGTTTCCTCCCATTCGTTCCTCATTTGTTTTGTTGTGCATTTTCGATTTTTAAGACATACTGCTTTAAGTTTTCTGTCTTGACGCTTTGATGTCTTCCTTGGTCTACCAGTATGTTTGCCTTTAACAACCTTCCCATGTTGTTTGTATTTGGTCCAGAGTTTAGACACAGCTGACTGAACAACCAACATCTTTTGCAACACTGCGTGATGATTTACCCTCTTTTAAGAGTTTGATAATCCTCTCCTTTGTTTCAATTGACATCTCTCGTGTTGGAGCCATGATTCATGTCAGTCCACTTGGTGCAACAGCTCTCCAAGGTGTGATCACTCCTTTTTAGATGCAGACTAAGGAGCAGATCTGATTTGATGCAGGTGTTAGTTTTGGGGATGAAAATTTACAGGGTGATTCCATAATTTATTCCTCAGAATTGAGTGATTCCATATTTTTTTCCTCTGCTTGGTCTAAAAAAGCAACCGTTACTGACTGCCACAGTCTATAATTTTTTGCACCTGCGTATAAGTTTTCCCCTCTCCAATCAACGTTTTAATCAAACTACGCTGTTCTTCTGAACAATGTCTTGAACGTCCCATTTTCCTCAGGCTTTCAAAGAGAAAAGCAGGTTCAACAGGTGCTGGCTTCATCCTTAAATAGGGGACACCTGATTCACACCTGTTTGTTCCACAAAACTGACAAACTCACTGACTGAATGCCACACTACTATTATTGTGAACACCGCCTTTTCTACTTTTTTTTACTACAACCCCTGGCAAAAATTATGGAATCACCAGCCTCGGAGGATGTTCATTCAGTTGTTTAATTTTGTAGAAAAAAAGCAGATCACAGACATGACACAAAACTAAAGTCATTTCAAATGGCAACTTTCTGGCTTTAAGAAACACTATAAGAAATCAAGAAAAAAAAGATTGTGGCAGTCAGTAACGGTTACTTTTTTAGACCAAGCAGAGGAAAAAAAATATGGAATCACTCAATTCTGAGGAAAAAATTATGGAATCACCCTGTAAATTTTCATCCCCAAAACTAACACCTGCATCATATCAGATCTGCTCGTTAGTCTGCATCTAAAAAGGAGTGATCACACCTTGGAGAGCTGTTGCACCAAGTGGACTGACATGAATCATGGCTCCAACACGAGAGATGTCAATTGAAACAAAGGAGAGGATTATCAAACTCTTAAAAGAGAGTAAATCATCACGCAATGTTGCAAAAGATGTTGGTTGTTCACAGTCAGCTGTGTCTAAACTCTGGACCAAATACAAACAACATGAGAAGGTTGTTAAAGGCAAACATACTGGTAGACCAAGGAAGACATCAAAGCGTCAAGACAGAAAACTTAAAGCAATATGTCTCAAAAATCGAAAAATGTACAACAAAACAAATGAGGAACGAATGGGAGGAAACTGGAGTCAACGTCTATGACCGAACTGTAAGAAACCGCCTAAAGGAAATGGGATTTACATACAGAAAAGCTAAACGAAAGGCATCATTAACACCTAAACAGAAAAAAACAAGGTTACAATGGGCTAATGAAAAGCAATTGTGGACTGTGGATGACTGGATGAAAGTCATATTCAGTGATGAATCTCGAATCTGCATTGGGCAAGGTGATGATGCTAGAACTTTTGTTTGGTGCCGTTACAATGAGATTTATAAAGATGACTGCCTGAAGAGAACATGTAAATTTCCACAGTCATTGATGATATGGGGCTGTATGTCAGGTAAAGGCACTGGGGAGATGGCTGTCATTACATCATCAATAAATGCACAAGTTTATGTTGATATTTTGGACAATTGAAAGGATGTTTGGGGATGATATTTTTCAAGATGATAATGCATCTTGCCATAGAGCAAAAACTGCAAAAACATTCCTTGCAAAAAGACACATAGGGTCAATGTCAACGAGCAGATCTGATTTGATGCAGGTGTTAATTTGGGGGATGAAAATTTACAGGGTGATTCCATAATTTTTTCCTCAGAATTGAGTGATTCCATATTTTTTTCCTCTGCTTGGTCTAAAAAGTAACCGTTACTGACTGCCACAATCTTTTTTCTTGATTTCTTATAGTGTTTCTTAAAGCCAGAAAGTTGCCATTTGAAATGACTTTAGTTTTGTGTCATGTCTGTGATCTGCTTTTTTCTACAAAATTAAACAACTGAATGAACATCCTCCGAGGCCGGTGATTCCATAATTTTTGCCAGGGGTTGTATATCAATGCAGTCCATTTACCATTTTTACTATTTTACTTACAGATTTATTTCTCTATAGGACATGCTGAGCCCACTTTTTTTTTTTAGAACTTATGTGCCTTTAAATAAATAAATCAAGCTGTGTCTCTTAGGATACACTTGTATCCTTTATTTTCAGGGAAATGAAAGCTGCTTTCGTCGGGTCACATTCCAAGAAGCATGTGAAATGACCTAATCGCACTGCGAGGATGTATGCAGCCGACAAAAGCAGCCTTAGAAGGATGCGGCTCCTCAATTGGGACACAGTCAGAGTTTTCCATCACTTATGTCACAGACTTATGTCACACTTTGGGGACATTTAACATGAAGCTTCCAACATATTTCATAGTAAGACACTGTGACGTGAACGTGAGTCTCACCAAGTGCAGGACCATAGCTGTCTGGAGGAGACTGGTTGCTTCCAGGCTTCATAGGCAGATTTGAGGCTGATGGTGGACACAAAATACGATCGAATGTCAAAATACCAGACACACACAAAATCACTGACACTCCATAACTGATTCTATAACCCTCAACTGTAACATTTCCACTATATCAGAACATTTTTAGAAGCAAAACCAGATTTTGCATAATAAGAAGATCAAACTGACATCAGCGCAGAAGATGGTAATTTTTCAGGGAGATGTAAAGGAAATGCAGCGTCAGCAGTGTGCGGGGGGTGGGGGGGGGGAGTTTACCTTGGTCATTAGCCATTTTGTCAGAGGACTCGGCTTAACAGTCCAAAGGAGAGCAAGAAGGGAGAGACAATAAAAAGCAAAAACAGGTTAGCTGAAAGCACTGCAGAAGACAGAAGAGACATTAAGGAGGAAAAAAGGATCAAATCCAGGAGAACGACAACGAGACAGAGCGAGAGAACGAGAGAACCCACCACCGACAGAATGCAGCGGACACGGGTCATTTCACAGTGACGGACTCATAAAGACGCCTCTCCATGATTAAGACATCATAATATGATGAACTGAAATAAAGTTGACTGAAAAGTGATGATGTCCCAGAGAGTCTCGGTTGAAAATTAAGTTGAGTTCTATTTGGTAGTTGTCTTTACAAAATGTTAGAAATTTTGTAAAGACAACTATCACTTTTGAGTTGAATAATGATGTTGATTCACATGCCTCTGCACTAAGTGCAGAATTCCCCCTATGAAGGACTACCAGTGGTTTGGTAACAGCACTGACACGAGACCTTTTTTACAATGGAAAAAAAAAAAACACTTCTGAATAAGTGCAGAATTCCCCCTATGAAGTGTTTTTTCCCATTGGAAAAAAGGTCTCGTGTCAGTGCTGTTACCAACCCACTGGTAGTCCTCTGTTGAAAGACGAATGCCTCCTTCAGATCCTCACTTGGCCAACAGGTGGCTCTCACTGTCCTTGACATTGGAGGGAAGTTTAAAATGAGCAGCCAGGAGAGTCTGATCAGTTTAAACTGGCTTCTCAGATATTTTGACCGGTAGGTTTAATGTGAATTAGTGATGTTACTGTGCTATTAGCTTTATCGACATACAGTCTGTGTTGAAAAAAGCAACAAAAATGCACACTAAAGCATGCAGCTCATGCATGGCAAGTGTTTGTCCAAGTTTTTGTCAGTGCTGTTATGGTTTTACTAATATTATTATTATTATTATTATGGTATTAACTCGTATTAGTGTACTGTTTAGCTGTGGAATATATATTCCTTACATCAATATTAATTGATGATTAGGTCAAAATAAACTAAATTTCATCATTTTCCTGTAAAGGAAAATGATAAAATTACTGTGAAATGATCCACATCAAGAACAAAACATCTGAGGACAAACGCTGGACGCCCCAACAAACAAGACACTGAACCACATCACCTGGACGTGTTCTTAAACGTACCACCGTGAGCAAAACTGTCCCTGAACGCCTGCAGGGTCACATCTGGAAGGACATACTGGTGCCACCCATCCTCACATCCAGCACACCATGGAACCACCACAGGTTCTGGATGGCAACCAATCAGGCAGACAACAGGTCCGCCCCCACCTCTCGGCGGTAACCACCTATCTGCTGCAGCCAGGTGAGGGAGGGGCTCCTCCTTGGCCTTGTCCAGCCGCTGCGGTCCTTATTACTGAGGTACCTGCATGCTGGACCTCTCTCAGAGAAACAGACCACAGTAGTTGGACTCTCCCACACAATGCAAGAGGAACTCCTCATGTGAGTCTGACTGAGGATCCAACGTCAAGGATCCGCTGAAGAGACCTAGTACCAAAGACATCCAGTCGTCACCTCAGATCACTAGTTAGCATCCACGTCTCACAACCACATAGAAAGACAGGTAGCGCCAGGACCCTAAAGACTTGGACATTCATTCAAAGACAAATGCAAAGACATCGGCATCACCGAACACCTGTGACCAACCACCTCATGACTCCATCAGCTCTTCCCAGGCGCCTCTCGGTCTCAAAGACTGAGTACCCAGACAGCTGACACTAGTCAGTTCAACATGTTCACCATACACAGATACACTTCTGATGACTGAGACCAAGAAAGCATGGATCTTAGTCTTGATCCAGGACAACCACAAACCCAGACACTCTGATTCCTCACTCAGCTTCTCAAGTGTTGCAATCAGAGGATCCATTGATTCAGCAAAGATCACAGCATTGTCCACAAAGCCGAGGTCAATGAACCTGCCTTCACCAAGAAAAGCACCACCACCCAGCTCACATCCCTGAACCGGTGAACAAGTCTGAAACTCTGACCTCACAGTACACGAGTATCAGCTGTGTGTCCATCGACTTGTTGGAGGTCCCTCAACTTGTCTTGAATGCCTGCAGCCTTAACAAAATCAATAATCTGCTGATCTGCTGATCACAGTTTGTAATTTAGAATCATCCAACCACTGAAGGAGGTCTGAATCAGCTCCATCTTACAGCACCACCGTCAGTGCTGCACACACACACACACACACACACACACACACACACACACACACACACACACACACACACACACACACACACACACACACACACACACACACACACACACACTTTAATTTAACAGATTCTCTTTGAATCCTCACTGTCCCAAAAGTTCTGCTGTGTTGTGATTTGGAGTCCTACTCTGATGATCTACTCTGACTGTCCACAGGCTCATTTAAGGTTCATTTACTGATGTAATTCTGTTTGTGTATCTAAAGTTGTATAACTGTCACATGCATGGACATGAAGCAATACATCCACTAGAGGGCACTGCACAGTGCAGTTGTTTCAGTAGGCGTTGGAGACAGACTCACAGACTGTATGCATACTGCACAAACCCTGCAACTTCAACCTGCTCACTTTTGAAGCCAGCCTCAAGTGGCCAGTCAAGGAAGTGCAATTTTTTTCTTCTCGCAGGTCAATCAATTCAATCAATTTTATTTATATAGCGCCAAATCACAACAAACAGTTGCCCCAAGGTGCTTTATATTGTAAGGCAAGGCCATACAATAATTACGTAAAAACCCCAACGGTCAAAACGACCCCCTGTGAGCAAGCACTTGGCTACAGTGGGAAGGAAAAACTCCATTTTAACAGGAAGAAACCTCCAGCAGAACCAGGCTCAGGGAGGGGCAGTCTTCTGCTGGGACTGGTTGGGGCTGAGGGAGAGAACCAGGAAAAAGACATGCTGTGGAGGGGAGCAGAGGTGTGCCTCATCTGACACCACTGAAGCTTACCGCTTGGACAGACCTCACATAAAATGCCAAAATGAACGGAAAGATAAGGTCAACAGGAGATTCCACAATGAGATACCTACAGCTCCTATAATGGTGAGGTAAAAACTGTTCACTCTCTCAAACCTAAAACACTCTGACATAGACATGGAGTGACTGAGTTTTGTTTGTAATATGTTTTTGTGTCAAAGTACAAGTTGTTACACATCTTATTGATGTATTATTATATGTCTAAGTCTTCATTTTAAACCATGTATAAAGTCCAAATTCCTGTGGCAGTATGATCCTTGTGCTAAATAAGGTGTCTCCAGCTTATCAGGACAGTGTGACAGTTGAAACTTCCTTTTTGACTGTTCACAATAAAAGTCCGGAACAAACCGCACTGCTGACAAATGGGAAGTTACATCATCTTACAGCATTCTGCTAAGAGGCAACTCTGTGAAATAGGCTACAATATCAGACATTTGATGTCAGGTTTGTAGGACAGTTGGCACTCAAGGTCACGATTCCAGGACCTCCGTCCCTAGCGTTTACTTTGGGAAAGCACAGACGAGCACGGGAAGTTTGTGACAGTTTAACTTGACATGGACTGCCTACACGTCACTCACTAACAGTGAACTCTGTGTAGAAAGTACCCTTAAATCAGAGTAAAGTATGTTGTGTCAGACAGACAACTCTTGTAGATCATACAAGATGCGAACCTTCCAACTTTTTAATTAAAAAAAAAAAAAAAAATCAACCTAACGCTTTGTATGGTGATGTATTTGATCATCATTTGCCTTACTTGACACACTGCACATCCTGTGGGCCGACTACTGTGGATGTTCACATCACGATGTCACTGCTCCAATGTGCAGCCATATCTCACTGTTAACTTACTCTTGGGCGTGCGGAACTGGACGGCATCAGACATCGGGCCCATGCCTTTGGAGTTTCGCGCCTGGATCTTGAAATAGTAGGTGGTGTCCAGAGTTAGTTCTTGGATCTGGTGGGTCAGACGGTTACCAACCACTGGTTCAATAACCCAGTCATGGACCTCGGCATTTACGTCAGTGCTGTAGTAGATGACATATCCTGAGATAGGGAGGGTCAAAGAGACAGACAGAGTGTCTTTAAAACTTAAGAGCTGAACAGCTTCATCCTGCTAGTCCACCTGCTTAAGTATCTAAAGGCTTCGTAGAGTCTTCTAAGTGACTGAACTACATCTTTTTAAGCTGGTAGTACAGTGAGGAGATGCAGCCACTGCAAAAATGTCTGCAAATGTACGAGACAAACACACTAGTCAGACTGTAGGACTTGGACAGCAGAAATATGAGTCAGTGGGTTAGTTAGTCCATTCCAGCCAGTGTCTGTGTACAATAACTCAAAAACAATAAAGACTAACTCACCTAATTTAAATTTTGAAGCACCACATCAATTCCAAAACAAACATTTTAAATGTAATATTTTTTATAATGTTTTGATTTTACTTTTTAAATTACACACTCCATCAGGGTGTCTCCCACCTGAAAACTTTTCATCTATCTATCTATCTATTAGAGCCCGACCGATATATCGGCCGGCCGATGTTATCGGCCGATATAAGCCCTTTTCAAAGTACTCACTATCGGCCGAAATTCTGCTGATAGAATGCCGATAATTTCTCATAAACAGAACAGTTAGTGAAATAATGTTTGTGTCGGAAATGTAAAATGTACTTGCACCGTTTGTCCAGTAGATGGAGCTCTGACTCCATTCAACTGAGAGCTGCTTACACCCCTGCTTAAATGTGTTCATCACTGGCCCCCGTAGTTCGCCGTCACACTGCACTGATCGGCTGACAAAAGCATACAAGTAAGTTTATAAGGATGTTGTTTGTAATAACTTTGTCATTACATTCACCCCACATTTCTCCCGTTTCAGTTCATTTCAGTTTGATTAACTCAGTTTATGTAGTAATGTGTCAAATGTGCTTCATTGCGTCGGTCACGCTTTTTATTAAGCCCACGTTGTGTAGACCTTATTTCTAGCATGAAAAACTTTTGTTTACTGCTAAGAGATTGAAACATTTAGCTGATCGGCTGATTTATCGGCTAATCAGCCGATTTATCAATTATCGGCATTTTTTTCATCCAAATATCGTTATCGCACTGGCCTCAAACATCCATATCGGTCAGGCTCTACTATCTATCTATCTATCTATCTATCTATATATATATTTAAATTACTAATGGCTATCTCAAAACAGTGTTCAGAACATGTTGAAAGCCTCGCAGACTGAGTTCATATCAAAATGAAGACATTTGTGTTTTGTACTGAACGAGACCTCATCACGTCATCAACAGTTTCAAAACAAATGAAAGGCTGATGAAAACCCTGCATGCTCTGAACAAACATGACTTCCTTGTGATTTCATCATAAAACCAATTATACCAATCGCTCACAATTATTTTGCTGATCAATATAAACTTTAGCTCATCTCTCTAGTCCTAATGGTTGCAAAGATACAGCAGAAAATATGTATTTTGCACCATGTTTTTGTTTACCATATTTCCTTGATTAAGACATCGGCTGTTTATGTTTTCAAACCGTGCTCAGACCCGGCGCCTAAACGAGGCAGAGCGTATTTCAAGGCCGGAAATTATTAACAAAATGTTGCTTGCTGCCTGCACTGTAGGGGAGGTGATGGTCTAGTGGTTAAGCGTTGGGCTTGAGACCAGATGATCCTCAGTTCAAATCCCAACCTGACTGTAAAAATCACTACGGCCCTTGGGCAAGGTCCTTAAACCCCTAGTTGCTCCCGGTGTGCAGTGAGCACCTTGTATTGCATCACATTGGGGTTAATGTGAGGCATTATTGTAAAGCGCTTTGAGCATCTGATGCAGATGGAAAAGCGCGATGTAAATGCAGCCCATTTACCATTTGCTGCCTGCACTGTAATATGGTGTTAAGTTTCACACATAACCCTGGGTGTGACGAACCAAACCACTTTAGATCAGAGCCCTCTGCGGGGCTGTGAAGCCTCTCTGTACCCAGACCTGCACCTGCCAAACAACAGACACCGCAAAGGCTGTGATTGGTCACTTTTCCGGTTAAAAGTTTTTGCAGTGCACCCGCTGATTACATTTCGATCATGGATCAAATACA